>NC_134576.1:40184025-40484025 GCF_050947875.1 Dermacentor variabilis
CACAGAAAATCTGGCGTCAGCGTCCTGAGCCCATCGACGACCGTCTTTTCGCGTAAAGTCATTCCGAACCATGCATACTCAACCAAGCTGGCGCTCCATGTAGCGCAAAGGAGTTACTGAATTAATTGAATTTCTGAAGCTAAAATGCCTCAGACAAATTGTAGAGTACGACTTACACACAACCTACAGGCATGATAGCATCGGATTATAATGTGAATATACGAGAAAACTTATTTCTGTAGCGCGGAAACTCAAACACGAACCCCTTTTCCAGCGTTTCTGCTATTCATACAGCAGCGTGTCCGGTTCCTTGCAACACTTCCACATGGCGTTCGCCCTCGCGTATCGCGGCCCACGCAAGAAGCCGCGTTTCTACCAGAAAACTCGCCTTCGTGCACAGCATTCGCCGCCAGCTAGCCCAAAAAAGGGGCAACCGTAACCTGAGAAGAAGAATAGCAGCTCTCAACAAGGAAATTGAGAGCCATGCCCAAACCCTAAATAGACAACACTGGAACGACATCTGCGATAGACTAGACGGTCAATTAAGCTCCGTCACCACCTGGAAACTATTGAGACACCTCTTAGACCCAGACAACACCAAAGCTGAGACCAGGAGACAAATGCAACGACTAACCCACAATTTCCAGGGGTCGGAGGAGGATATGATAAACCAGATTAAAGACAGGTACATAGGAGAAACAAACACCGAAACATTGCCCGACTACAGTGGCGAAAACAACGAAGAGCTGGACCAACCAATCACCTTAAGAGAGGTCCAAGCTGCCTTAAACAGGCTCAGCGGAAAAACCGCGGCTGGCCCAGATGGGGTCACCAATAAGATGCTTCGGAACCTCGATGACCACTCCCTCCAGCAACTGACAGCATTCTTTCAAAAGTGTTGGGAACGGGGGGAGATACCCGGGGAGTGGAAGACAGCAAATCTAGTCCTCATCCCCAAATCAGGAAAGGAACTCAAACTTGAGAACCTTAGGCCAATCTCGTTAACCTCCTGTGTAGCCAAGCTCATGGAACACGTCATACAGACTAGGCTCAACGATTACTTGGAAAGTAAGGAACTCTACCCAGACAGCATGATTGGTTTCAGACAACAACTGTCCACAACTGACGTCATGCTACAACTCAAAGAACACGTATTGGAACGGAAGACTAGCGACTCGAGAGTCATAGTCGGACTGGACGTCAGCAAAGCATTTGACAACGTCAAACACAGAGCGATCCTGTCACACCTCAGTCACCTAAATGTTGGAAGCAAGCTATACAACTATATCAAAAGCTTCCTCACGGACCGAACGGTGAACATAGAAATCGGGGGCACAATAAGAAAAAACATTAAGCTAGGCAACAAGGGAACACCGCAGGGATCAGTGCTCTCCCCTACCCTGTTCAATATTGCAATGATCGGGCTGCCAGAACGACTCAGAAAGATAGAAGGCCTCTGCCACACACTCTATGCTGACGACCTCACCCTTTGGGTCGACAGAGGGGGGAGCGATGGCCAAATAGAAGGCACCCTACAAAGGGCCATATGGGAAACGGAATGCTATCTGAGACCCATAGGGCTAAAATGCTCGCCGGAAAAATCGGAGATGCTCATCATGGGCAAGCAGCAGGTCAATATCCAGCTCCTGGTCAACAACACCCCGGTACCAAGGGTGGACAAGATCAGGATACTGGGTATGTGGATACAACAAAATGGGAGAAACACCGAAACAATTAACCGACTAGACGCCACGACCAACCAAACATGCAGGCTTCTCAGGAGGATAGCAAACAAAAACGCGGGGATGAAAGAGGCAAACCTACTTAGGCTCGTTCATTCTTTCATCATTAGCAGAATAACCTACGCTATCCCGTACTTAAAAACAACTAAAGCAGAGAGAGACAAGGTAGACATTCTCATCAGGAAAGGTGTCAAAACAGCACTAGGTTTACCAGCATGCACATCAACCGAGATGATTCTGAACCTAGGAGTGTCGAACACCCTAGAGGAAATGTGCGAGGCGAAACTCACGGCACAATATATCAGGCTAACTGGCAGCAAAACGGGCCGATCCATCCTCAGAAACCTGGGCTATCAAAACCCAGAATCACGTGATAGGATAACCGTCATCCCCAAAGAAATTGCTAACAAGTTAAGAATAACCCCTATCCCAAGAAACATGCACCCCATACACAACAAGGAACGCAGGAGAAGCAGGGTCCAAAGACTCCAAGGCTCCCTCCTCCAAACACAAGGGGTAGTGTACACCGATGCGGCAGAATACCCAGAAGGGCATTATGCTGCAGTAGTAGTGAGCGACAAAGGCGAGCTAGTCTCTAGCTGTAGCGTACGACACTCTTCACCAGATGAGGCAGAGATGGCGGCGATTGCCCTGGCAATCACACACCCATCAACTAGAATAGTCATCACCGATTCTAAAACTGCAATCAAAGCCTATGACAAAGGTAAGGTTTCCAAAGAGGCCGGCAAAATTCTGCAAGCAGGCAAGGAGAACGTACCTAACGACCTAATTAGGATAATATGGGCACCCGCTCATAGTGGACTCACAGGGAACGAGATCGCCAATGAGGTCGCCCGAGGACTCACACACCGGGCCCCAGCGCAGGCGGATTACTTCCTGTCCAAAAAGCGAGAGTTAACCACATACAGAGAAATTCTAGAACACTACAGAATGGGGAGGAGAACTCTGCCTCCCCCCCATAGATCTCTCACAAAGCAGGAAGAGGTAATATGGCGAAAACTGCAGACAGGTACCTTCCCAAACCCGTATATTCTGCACAAATGGCATCCTGAGGTGCACTCTCCAAAATGTAAAAACTGTGAAGGCACAGCAACGCTAAATCACATGCTTTGGGCTTGCCCAGCACTAAACGGCCTACATGGAAACAGAGAGTCATGGGAATCCTCCCTCCATAGCCAGGAAGAGCAAGCCCAAAAACAGGCCATCCGTCAAGCCCAGGCCGCCGCCGGAAGCCAACTGATTCCGGCCGACGTCTAGGGGGGAGGTAGACGGTGATAGGGAGAGCTGCGTCTCACCCGATCACCCATACTCTCTGACGGGTGTAAATAAAGTGCTATCTCTCTCTCTCTCCCGGTAAACACTACGATTACAATTAAATCTGGCTTCAGTTTGAACGTTAGATATGTGCAGCTCAAGTCCATCTCCGCCGCGTGTTTACGCGGCAATCCAGTCGCGCATGAGCCTTGTCTGTCAAGCCCAGCAGCTAGCTCCAAAACTTGCAGCTCCTTCACGACATATCGGACGGTAAGAAAGACAGACTTTCGGTGCTGTCTAAAAGCAGGAAACTTTCAAATAATTGCTTCTTGCTCTTATCAATATCACTGGCACGAAAATCTTTCATGAAATGGAAAGAAAACTTTCGAAAATATGCGCAGATCCGGCAAACCTAAAGATCAGTGAAGACAACGAAGCTGTTGAAGGATATGATAGTAGTCTGCTGGGCCAGTTGGTGCAACGTATTGTAAACGTGGGAGTGGTTTAACGGCAAGGGTGAAGAAACACTTGACATGACAGACGCCGTCATTTTGAGTGTCTGTCCTGTCAAAGCTGTTTGTCAGCCCTGCCATTAAATGGCTCATATGCTTGTGAAACGGTGCGAAAGAGTTGTTGCACTATTCGGAGGTATTAAGTTTCTGGCATGCCAGCACCCTCAATTTATTCAAGATTTCACGAATGCCCCCTTCATTTTATCCGGTGCGATTCCGTATCTATACCCAACTGTTTTCAAACGCTTCACTAGGTGCAAGCTCAGTACTTGTGTGCTTGCTACTACATATAGATCGACGCATGTTATTGCATGCTGCACCGGCTGAGCCGACGCCGGCGTTCAGCTGCGCGTACCGACGACCTCGGGTGTTATTCTGGACATGGGGGAATTTTCTTCATGTTGCCAAATTCTGCAATGTCGGCATACTGAGCCAATCAAAAAGGCTGCGGCAGCCTTCTGAGCCAGTGAGAGCAGATAAGATGGCGGATTCAACAATATTGAGGAAAAATGTCCAAAATAGCATTACGTTTCCTACGATAATTACTAGAGGGAACTCTGGCGCCGCGATCAGTCACCTGCAATGTCCGATTCTCGTGCTTGTGGCGTTCATGTGGCTTTGTTTACTGTGCTTTTATCTGGCATTATGGGCTCAATTTTCGAAGCAACAATATTTCCCTAAATGCAGAAGGCACTGATACTCTGCAGACATCCACAATCTTTGCGAGTTGTGGCGTTCCTAACATACTTTGTGAAAATGGTCAGTTTGCAAAGTCGCAAGTTCATTTGTAGCCAGAAGCACCGAAGTACGGACAAATGCACCTACTAACCATCATTCCCATGCTGGCTGAAATGCCATGCTCGCAGTTCCATATGCTGCTAGCGACAGAGTTCCATCTTATACTGAATAGCACCGCTGGTCACACGACTGCTTCGAGGCTGAGACGCGGGATTCATTGCTGACTCTTCTCTGGCTGACATTCGATGCCGACCGCACTGACTCACGCCGCTGGACAAAGGCAGTTGCAGAACAGTTTTTAACAGTTTCGCTGTAAGATGCTGCGCTATAGTGCGTGTGAAGTGAGACGGCTTCACATGGACGGCATGTTTCTTTTTTCTTTTCTTCTTTTTTTTGCAACATACGCACTACGGTGACACGTCTACGAGCGGCGCTATTGGCTGAGCACCAGCCTCTGAATTATGAGGACAAAGTTCGATCCCATCCAACACGCGTTCATTGTGAGTTTATTCATGATGAAACCCACCGTTGTCTTAGCGATACTCTCGTTTCACGAACACCTACGAGTAATTCCAATGCAAGGATAATCTGCAAAACGGTAAAAATTACAGACGCGAGCTATTTCTCACGAGTACTCTCATGACAGAGAAGTCAGCTTTCAAGGTGCCTGGTACGTACGCAGTCTTTGCACACACCGTCAATTGTAACCTGTGTCTATGGTTTTATCTTTTTCGCGCCGCTGAAAACAACGCAAGTGATGTGAAATTACCAACAGAAGCACTGTGCACAGAATTCGTGCATGTTTCCCGTTTTCTTTTTTTTTTCGTCTTTGACAGCGTCTGATTACGATTCCAAGTGGCTACACTTGCGCCTACTTCTGAGTAAAGATAGTCTGTGGAGTTCGGTTGTCGGGTGACACGTCTGTTGCTCGGTGTCCTCGATGGCGAGACGAAAGCTGGCCGTTTGGCACAGCAGTAAGGGTTTCCTGTCAGCTACTGTCCATCTCCATTCTCACAAGGCGTTTCCCAAATAACATGCACAAAGTCACGGAAAAAAGTAGGGCCCCCTAGGTGGAAGAAATTAATTGTGCGTCGCGAAGCATCCACGTCGAGCACCTGCCGACCTAGTTGTTCAAGATTATTAATCGGTAAACTTTATAGACGCTATCTCGACAGCTTAGTTTTCTCTCGAAAGTATGAACCGCCTTTTACATGATAGGATTGCGTTTGTTTACATTCTGCAGGCTATTTCTAGCGTGCCTCTATTGTGGGCTTCAGTTGCTATTTTGCGCAGACATTTCGAGGCGCGCAGGTGGTCTTGCCAATGGCCTATCTATCTAATGATTTTTCGAGTCAAGGAATCAAATAGCGTGTCACAGACAAATGAATCAGGTTTTGTCAAGGGCAGCATGAAACTTTAGAACCAAAGCAGTCACACTAGCTACTTAACGAGGGAAAACGACATGTACTGCGAAGCAGATTCTGTTCGGAAATAGGAAACCCATTTTTTTGGCGCAGCGTGTGTTTCACTATATCTGCAAAAAGCACGTCCTTGGTCGAAGTCTTTTAGGATTTTCTTCTCAGCATGAAAATATTATTACGATATCATTGAGCGATGCTCAAGAGACGAGCCACTGCGAGAATGACGAAGAGTTGGTAGGTGCCCTTGGCACGAGCGAGTGTCAGCCTGGCTGCCTGGCTCTAGTGTAAATAGCGTGTAAATAGCATGAAGTGAACAAAATGCTCGATAAAAACATCATTGAACCTTCATCGAGTCCCTGGGAGTCACCTGTGGTGTTGGTTAAGAAGAAGGACGGCACGTGGCGCTTCTGTGTAGACTACCGTCATCTGAACAACATTACTAAGAAGGACGTCTGCCCGCTCCCACGTATAGACGACGCCCTTGAATGCCTGCTCGGTTCCAGCTATTTCTCCTCTATTGATCTTCGTTCGGGATATTGGCAGATTGCTGTTGACGATATGGACAGAGAAAAAACCGCGTTCATCACACCTAATAGCCTATACCAACTTAAAGTAATGCTCTTTGGATTATGCAGCACACCTGCCACCTTTGAGCGTATGATGGACTCCTTGCCCCAAGGTTTCAAATGGTCCACATGCATCTGCTACCTCGACGACGTCATCGTCTTCTCGCCAACGTTCGACACTCACCTTGAGCGTCTAACAGCTATACTTGATGTATTTCGAAAGGCGAAGCTGCAACTTAACTCGTCCAAATGTCGTTTTGGCCACCGACAAATTACTCTTCTGGGCCATTTCGTTGACGCTTCCGGAGTACAGCCTGATCCCCACAAAACTCGCGCTGTCCGAGTTTCCGCTTCCGAAGACAGCCGCAGACGTTCGAAGTTTTGCAGGGCTGTGCTCGTACTTTCATCGTTTTGTTCCAGATTTTGCGTCCATTGCTAGGCCCCTAACTAACCTTTTGAAGAAAAGCGTACAATTCTCGTGGGGTACTGCAGAAGCCGCCGCCTTCTCTCGTCTCGGCACTCTTCTAACCTCACCACCCATTCTCGCCCACTTCGACCCTGATGCCCCTACAGAATTGCATACAGATGCCAGCGCTCACGGCGTAGGTGCCGTCTTAGCCCAGCGTCAACGTGGCAAGGACCGCGTTATTGCTTATGCGAGCCGCCTCCTGGCACCATCGGAGCGCAACTATTCCATTACGGAACGCGAATGCCTTGCTGTTGTCTGGGCAGTTGCGAAGTTCCGTCCTTATCTCTACGGTCGCCCTTTTTCCGTAGTCACTGACCATCATGCTCTCTGTTGGCTCTCATCACTAAAGGATCCTACAGGCCGGCTTGGTCGATGGGCTTTGCGGCTACAGGAATTTTCATATTCCGTGGTGTACAAGTCTGGCCGCTTGCATCAAGACGCTGACAGTTTGTCGCGTTACCCTGTTGACAACTCTGATTCCTCCAATATTACCAGTGCTTCTTGCGTATTCTCTGTATCCCAGCTGCTTCATTCGCCGACGAGCAACGCCGTGACCCCTACATCAGAGCACTCATCGACCGTTTTGAACACTCTCCGGCCGATGCTGCTCTACGCCTCTTCGTCCTCCGCGACGGTACTCTGTACCGTCGTAACCTTCATCTGGACGGCTCTGAGTTCCTGCAGGTAATACCTAAACACCTCCGCTCCATCGTTCTAGAAGAGCTTCACGACGCACCGACGGCAGGACACCTCGGCGTATCTCTAACCTATGACCGTGTAGGTCGCCGTTTTTCTAGCCGGGCCTTGCCCGCTCCGTACGACGTTACGTCGCCGCTTGTGAACTTTGCCAACGACGCAAGAAGCCTTCCCAGCTCCTCGCTGGTTACCTCCAGACACTCGACATCCCCGCCGAGCCCTTCCATTGTGTCGGCTTGGACCTTCTCGGGCCCTTTTCCGGAATCTACATCAGGAAACAAGTGGGTTGCAGTCGCGGCGGACTACGCGACCCGATACGCCGTAACCCGTGCTCTTCCGCACAGTTGCGCAACTGATGTTGCGGACTTCCTCCTACATGATATCATTTTGATGCATGGTGCTCCGCGTCAATTGCTTACAGACCGCGGCCGTACGTTTTTGGCCAAAGTCATTGACGACATCATCCGTGCCTGCTCAATACAGCATAAGTTTACCACCTCCTACCACCCCCAAACGAACGGCCTTATTGAGCGTTTGAATCGCACCCTTACAGACATGCTATCCAAATACGTTTCAGGCGACCACTGTGACTGGATCCTGGCTCTACCTTACATTACCTTTGCATACAACTCTTCCCGTCTCGAAACTGCTGGCTTTTCCCCGTTTTACCTCTTGTATGGCCGCGAAGCGACGCTACCACTGGACACTGTGCTTCCGTCCGCCACAGCTTCAACTAGCCATTATTTCTGTGATGCAATCGCCCATGCTGACCATGCTGGCCACGCTGACCATGCTCGCCGCACGCGCTCGTCTGCAAGTGTCTCAAGACAAGCAGAAACAACGCTACGACCTCCGTCACCGTGATGTGCATTTTGTGCCCGGCGCCCTCGTGTTACTTTGGTCACCATCGCGTAAAGTCGGCCTATGTGAAAAACTGTTTCCCTGTTACACAGGCCCATATGGCGTGACACGCAAAGTTACCGATGTCACCTATGAAACCGTTCTAGCCACGCCCACTACGTCTTCCGCTGTGACAACCAGTGACATTGTCCACGTTGTCCGACTCAAGCCCTACAACTCTCCAGGCACCTTGGATATTTAACAGCACCGTGACGGTGCTTTTGCCGCCGGGGGGTAATATTACGATATGATTGAGCGATGCTCAAGAGACGAACCGCCGCGAGAATGACGAAGAAGTTGGTCGGAGCCCTTGGCACAAGCGAGTGTCAGCCTGGCTGCCTGGCTCCCGTCTAAATAACGTGTAAATAGCATCTTTCGTCTGTGTCTTTCCACACGTAACATTTCAGACGCGTACTCCTAAACATGTCTATCCACGCAGTCTTCGTTGGCCGCAGTGAAAGCGTGCATCAGGTCCACCGTAGTAGGGCAACGCTACTTACAACTCTGAAATGCACCACCTTGTGATTGACTCAGCGATCAACGCTTGATTGTACGTGCACCAGTGCAAAGTGTGAACTTCTCTCTTCCTTCTCATTTTTCAATCCATTTCTCCTTTCCCTAGTTGTAGGGTTGCCTACCGAGATCAGCCTGGTTAGCCTCCCTGTCTTTCCCTCATGACTTCTCTTTCTATCTACTTTGACTCTGTGGTACACTCACCTTGCAGCATTGCACTATGTCGCAGAAACATACTGTTGTTCTTATCTGCACCGTGGTTACTAATACGACTTAGCCTCGGCATCAGTTTAATGGTTTCAACTTTGACTTCCGTGGTAGTCAATAGCATGTTACGATAGCACTCTCCAGTCTGTCTCTGGAGCCATCTTGTAAAATTATCCATTCTATAAGTTGTATTTTTCATTTCTTACCATTCATCACGCCCAGTGGCCGAAACCGGTGATAATGATAGCGTCCAAACCCATGACGAAAGGCGAATGGAATGCAAATTGAACCGCTATAAAATACGCTTCTCGGTTGGCCTTTCTATAAATTCTAGAGACACGAATTAAAACTGAAATTTATTCCAAGTATGATATTACACAGTTCACCATCATCCTTGCCATCGCTGTCATCCTTTCAACCCACTGCAAAGCAAAGGCTTTTTCTAGCAAATTCCACACAGCTTCATTCTGCGTCAACCAAGCCGAGCCTGTGCATTTAAATTGCCCTATATCATCACGACATCTCATCCTCTGCCGTCTTCGAGGGAGCTGTCATTCTTTTGGCACCCGATAGGTGTTCACACAAGTAGGTTTTGCTGAAGTAAAACTGTGTAATTTGGCGGTTCACAGTTTTCATGATTGCAGATGTGGCATTTAGTATTTTTCTATGCAAAATGCGGCAGACTCACCATTCACGATCTGGTCAACTAACTTAGCGCTAATTACACCATTTCTGCATATTGCAGTTCTGCATATTTCTGCAGTTTTCTGCATATTGTGTAGCATACAACCGGGAGACATTGCTCAAATGAAAAATCTAATTGTAGGGCTCGAAATTCCGAAACTGCAACTCCAGTGTCGGATAAATTTCGACCACTGGGTTTAATTAACATGCACCTGAATCTAAGTACACGAACATTTTGCATTTCGCTGCCATCAGAATGCATTCGCCGCGGCTGGAAGTTGAACCCTCGAAGTCGTGTTCAGCAGCAAAGCGCCGAAGACACTGATGAGCCGCCGCGGCAGCCGAGACGGCGTTCACCTAAGAACCCGGAGTTAAACTCATCACTGTTTCACATCTCCTCTGAACGGTAAAGCGCAACTTCTGGCTTAAATATTCGGAAATGGCAGAAGAAGCCATTGGGAAAAGGCTGATGTTGCCTTTGTAAGCCGAATTGTTTATCAGCAATAAAATATGCGGGCGCGATATTTTGGCATGCCACGCGGCACTCAAGAAGTGTTCTTCAGGACTACTTACATGACATGTTAATTTATTGCGTTAAATGAAGATCCCAGACCTGCAAACGCCATGAGAAAAATACTAGCATCACATAATGCGTCTTAAATATTTTGGTTTAATACTTTTTCTACAGCCAGCTTGGGTCACGGTTTCCAGGAAGTTAGTGTGTCGTGACGTCATGACAGAGCGTGGCCACGTAGGAGCAGGACAGTGTGAGGCTTTGACACTCGCTGCGGCTTTCTCAGTCACCTCCAATTCTGTAGCCCACGTTGTGCCATACCAGACGACCGAGCAAGCCGCAGCGAGTGTCAAAATGTCAAATGTCAAATGTGAGTGTTGCAATGTCTTGCTCCAACGTGACCACCTCCCCTGTCATGAAATCACCATAAAGTACAAAAGCATACCAAAACTGGAAGTAGAAAAACTATTCCATCAAATCATTTAGGGCCCCGTGAGGCTTGCGAACATTTTCCCTAGGTTTAGATGTTCTAGACCTTCATTTAATGCAACAGATTAACAAGCGAAAATATCACGCCAGCACCCCTTTAACCTATCTGGAAACCAGCAACGTCGCCAGCATAAAATGCGTCTCCCTCCAGCGCGCACAAAGCAAAGGAAAGCGACAAGTTCATCGTGGAACCAAAGGCTGGGCCTGGCTTGGCCGTCGCTGGAAGTTGGTGCCGTCGTTGTTGCGGCTGTCGAAGGAGGCCGTCAGGATGTTAAGCACCGTGACGGCGAAGACGGCCGCGGTGGCCACGTTGTTGAGGATCTCGGCCATCCGGTGGTTCTTGTCCTTGTTGAGGTTGACGAAGCCCAGCACCAGGAAGACCATGCCCACCAGAATCTGCGCGGGAGATAAAACCGTGGAAGAACTTAAAAGCAGTTCATGGGTATAATCACGGAAAGGAACTCAATAATACTCAGCTTACTTGAAAAATAAAAACGGGAGAACGTATATACATACACATATCGGTCGAATGGTCGTAGCACATGCGCATAAAGAAGCTGATCATTCTCTGCAGCTAGATGATCAGATTCTTTATCCAGTAGTATGATAGAAGAATGGCGTCTGCAATGGTCTCTTAATATTGTTACGTGTGGAAAACACAGAAGAAAGAGGCTATGTACAGGCTATTAACACTGGAGCCAGGCCGCCAGGCTGACACTCGCTCTCGCCAAGGGCACAGACCCACGCAGAAACTCGATACGGTCGTCGGTGAATAGGCGCAGCATCGCCAGTAAGAACCCGATGTTATAGCGAGCGTCCGGCCTAAAGGACCATCGTCGAAGTCGAAAATATCGCGGTAGGACGATAATACTTCGCAAAGGTCTTCAGCCTGCGTAGAGGACAGGTCCGTCACAACCATGTTCTTTATGTTGGGATCGGTGCCCGAGGCTGGCGCGAGGGCATGCTGAGCTCGCGAGAACCATCGGTGGATAACGCTGCCACGTATTGGTCGCCGAGACAAGCCATGGTGGCAAGGCAAATACCTTGCGGTAGAATTTGCTTTGCCAATCCAAAGTTAGAGACAGGAATGCGAGTGTGGTTCGCAGTAATAGTAAGTATACTGTGAGGCACGGTTACGTCATACTGTATTGGGATGTCGGGCAGAGGAGTGACGAGGTACTCGCCATCAGGAACTGGTGGGAAAGACAACAGTTCAGTGTAGGCTATGGACTTTGGTGGAAGGCGAAGAAAGCCGGTGGAGCGTAAGCGGCAGTGGGGTGTGTCAGAAGGTTCTGCAGGCATCGGCAACTCAAGGCGAAGAGTACTGGAAGAGCAGTCAATAAGAGCAGAATGTGCGGAGGGATAGTCGAGGCCGAGAATGAGGTCGTGAGGGCAATGAGCAATTACGATGAAGAGGACAGGAGTGTGGCGGCCGGCGATGCCGGCACGTGCCGTACACATGCCGATGATAGGCACAGTACCGCCATCCGCAACGCGGACGACGCGTGCTGACGCTGGGGTGAGGAGCTTGTTCAGTCGTCGTCGGAAGGCAGCACTCATAACAGAAAGATGTGCTCCTGTATCGATGAGTGCCATGACAGGATAGCCGTCAGCGTCAACGTCAAGAAGGTTTCGGTTAGTAGGTAACGTGAACAGAGGATTTGAGGGCAGGGTCGACAACGCAGCTTCACCTCCAGAAGCTGCAGTGCCTAGTTTTCCGGCTAGGTCCGGAAGGCGATAGGTGGCGAAGAGAAGCGGCGGGGTTGGGGCGAACGAGACTGAAGGCGTCGAGGTGAGGGCGAGCGGCTGTAGCGAAGCTTCGGAGCAGCGGCATCAGTGGCAGTGGGTTAATGGCGAGTGACATAGGGAACACAAGGTACAAAGGTGCGGGAATAAGTGGCGGCGTATGTCCGAGGAGGCGGTGGCCATCGGTTGCGGCAGTGACGGGCGACGTGGCCGATGCGACAGCAGTGGAAGCAGATCGGCCTGTCATCAGGGGTACGCCAATCGGAGGGGTTGCGGCGAGATATGGCAGAAAAAAAGGACTGCCGGGGACGAGGAGGGCCGCTAGAGAGCTGGAGAACGCTGGGTCGAGACGTGAAACACACGGAGTTCAGACCCATGTTCTCAAATTCCTGTCTGACGACGGCCTGAATCATCGCAATGGTGGTTGCTGGTGGATCGGGAGGCGTCGTGAAGAAAGATGGCAAACAGGCGGCCTCGAGTTCGCGGCGAACAATACGGGTGAAGTCGTCACAGGTGGTGGTCTGACGCGGTCGACCCTCACATGTCGACGTAGCAGCAATGTTGTGTAGCCGCGCAATGTGGTGTGGGATACGGCGTCTCTTAGCTTGTTCAAGGCGACAGGATTCTTTTATAATGGCGTTGATAGTCGAGACACTGCCGAAAACGAGCAAATTGGAAGCGTCGTCGGCGATGCCTTTTAGCACATGTGCAACTTTATCTGCTTCAGACATATTATCGTCAGCTTTGCGGCATAGAGCCAATACGTCGAGGATGTAGGAAACGTATGGCTCTGTACGTGACTGAACACGAGACGCAAGAGCCTTTCTCGCGGCAGCATTGCGCCCAATGGGGTCACCGAACAGTTCCCGTAGCCTTTCTTTGAAACTGTCCCAACTGGTTATCTCGTCATGATGCGTTTGGTGCCACACGCGTGGGCTGCCGCCGAGATAAAAGATGACATTGGCGAGCATAATCGTTGGGTCCCACCTGTTATTAGCACTGGCGTGTTAATAGAGCTTGTGCCAGTCGTCGACATCCTGTCCCTCCAGGCCTGAAAACACACCTGGGTCACGATGTGGGGCAACCGTGACGATTGGAGCACTCGGACAAGCCGTAGCCGATGCAGAGGCGGGCTCGTCACCGGGAGGCATGGTGACAAGCTCGGTGTGCCGACCACTTCGGAGTTCCGTGGTGAGGACGGGGATCGTTGACCTCCACCAGAATGTTACGTGTGGAAAGACACAGACGAAAGAGGCTATTTGCACGCTATTTATAGTGGAGCCAGACCGCCAGGCTGACACTCGCTCGCGCCAAGGGCACAGACCCACTTCATCGTCGTTCTCGCGGCGGCTCGTCTCTTGAGCATCGCTCGATGATATCGTAAAAATATTATATGGTAGGCAGGGGGGGGAGAAATCTTCGGTCACAACCTTGGTGAAAAGAAATATCGCGGGCACTGAACACAATCTAGAGCCAAGAAAGATCGAGAACGTGTTTCTCGAAATTCTAACTGGAAAGCAAAAGGAGCCTAGTCTATTCCTTCTGAATTTATACATCTCACCCAGGCGAAGGAAGGTGAGGTTCGGGGCTCTGCTTCGCAAGGCCATCAAAGTTTCAAGCAACCAGCCACTGTTGATAGTGGGGGATTTTAATGCACATCAACAGGAATGGGGGTACCGGCACCAAAGCCCGAAAGGCAGACAGCTGTGTGAAGATACGCATGACCTAGGGCTCACTCTGCACACGGACACCGAGAGTCCAACGAGGGTGGGCAATAGCGTTAGTAAGGATACATCTCCATATCTGACATTCTCGAAAAACGTAAAATGTCCAGAATAGCATAATTCGGATTACAATTTACTACATAACAGTTTCCATAGTGAAAGAAGACACGCAAGGCTCGCGCGTCGGCCGTCGTTGAGTGGGATCAGTTGAGAGAAATCAGGCGGGGGAAGGAACAGGGGCCCATCAGAAACATCGAGGAATGGGCGACGGCGCTCAAGTCGAACGTTGGAGAGGTGACAAAAACGCTCGAAGGTAATAACGCCCCGGAGATTGCGGAAAGCCGTCTTCTGCATATGTGGGAAGCAAAGCAAAGCATGGAGCGTCGTCTCAAAAAACATAAGAGGAACCGCAATCTGAGAAGGAGAATTGCGAGGCATAACAAGGAAATTGAAGAGTATACTTTCAAATTATGCAAACGAGATTGGGGCAAGAAGTGTGCCGAAAAGGAGCCGAGCATGAACCTCACCAAGACGCAGAGCATCCTCTGGTACTTGCTGGACCCCGAAAGCTCGAAGACTCAATCCGGTATAAGATTGGTAAAAGCGAGGCACGCGTTCGATGGGAACGATAATTATTTCGTGAACAAATTAATTGAGACGTACGTGGGGGAAACATCGCGAACTCCAGCTCCTGACTACGGTGGAGCAACTGGCAAACTTACGGCCAATTTTCTTAACTTCATGCGTGGGGAAAATGATGGAGCACGTCGTCCAGACCAGACTGATAGGCTTCATGGAGCAGGGCGATCTGTGGCCACATGATATGGTCGGGTTCCGACCTCACTTGTGTACGCAGGACGTCATGCTCCAAAACAAACATCATATAATAGACTAAAGGTCTAAAGATGCAAAAGCAATTCTGGGGCTGGACCTCACGAAGGCTTTCGACAACGTAAAGCATGAGGCGGTCCTGGAAGGGCTGAACGAGATTAATGTAAGAACCAGGACATGTCGATACATCAGGGACTTCCTGACAGGCAGAACTGCCTGCACGAAGTTCCAAACGCTGGAATCCCCCACAATTGAGCTAGGGAGTAAGGGTACGCCCCAGGGATCAGTGCTGTCTCCCTATACTCTTCAATGTGGCTATGACGGAACTCCCCGAGCAATTGGCAAAGCTCGAGGGATTAAAATTTAGTATATAGGCGAATGATATCACCCTCTGGGTCAACCGGAGAAGTGATTCAGCCGTCGAAAGCAAGCTCCAGGCCACCACTGACATCATAGTCGATTACGCGGCCGAGAGAGGCCTAGCGTGCTCGCCGCAGAAATCATAATTGTTTATATACAATCCGAAGCACCTAAGCTGCAAGGCACTGTCGGAGATAAAATTAAAGTAGCGGGTAAGGAGGTACCAATATTCGAGCAAATCAGAATCTTGTGCTTGATTCTCCAGTCACACGGCCATAAAAGCGAGACCGTCAAGAGGCTACACAATCAAGCGATGCAGACCTTGAGCCTAATTAGGCGGCTGGCCAGCAAAGACCGAGGGTTAAACGAGAAAAATTTGATTAAACTAATACAGACGTACATTTTCAGCCGGGTGAGCTACGCAGTGCCATATCTCGATTTGAAAGTCGTGGAAAGAGAAAATATTGATTCTCTAATGATAAAATGTGTACAAAGAGCGCTGGGACTGCCCTTGTGCACATCCACAGAGGGGCTTATGGCTTTGAGAGTGCACAACACATGGGCAGAACTGGCGGAAGCGGTGCGAACATCTCAATTTGAGAGACTTAGCACCACGAGGATAGGAAGAGCCATATTGACCAAAGTTAGAATAAATTCGGATAGAGGCCCCACCCAAAAGGTGAAGGTGGATAGGGAAGTGAGAAAAGATCTGATTATCCCCCACCCCCTGACAAAAACATGCACCCGGAACATAACAAAGACAGGAGGCAAAAGCGAGCCGAAGCATTACAAATTAGATTCGGTGAAATTTCGGAACATCAGGTGGCCTATGTAGACGCAGCGGGAGGTGGCGGCGGTTTTACGGTGGCAACGGCCGTCAGCGGCCGGGGCAATCTCGTAACTGCTGCCGCTCTGCACGGGCGGAACATAGAAGTTGCCGAGGAAATTGCGATCGCGTTAGCTTGCGCTGGAACGGACGCGAAATTTGTGATCAGTGACAGCAAACCTGCCATAAGGATCTCGCCCTTAGCGGCCAGAATCCTAGGCCAGAGAAAGTTAGATAGAAAATTCAAATAATTTGGACTCCAGCGCACGATCGAAGCCGTCCCCGGCAACGAGGCTACCCACGATCTGGCTTGAGATCTTTACCTACGAGCCACTACAGGGCCCCTCGATGACCGAGGCAGCAGAGAGCGCATGCTAAAATATGGGGAGATCACACAGTATTATAGGTTGGATCGTAGGCTGGTATCCCTGCCAGCCCGAAATTAAACAACAGACAAGCAGTCGCGCGAAGACGACTGCAAACTTATACGTATCCGCACCCGGTTATGGCGAACCACAGGTTCCCAGAGGCCAGGAGCGATAGGTGTAATCTTTGTGGGGCGAGAATGACCCTCGACCACATAATATGGTATTGCTTGTACTCTCTTGGGGGCACGCACAACATAGGTAGTAGAGACATCTGGGAGACCCTGCTGCGCAGCTCAAACTATGAGCTCCAGCTCAGGCTCGTCCAACTAGCTGAAGAAGCTGCTGGGACCCACGACCTCTCAGCCGGCACCTGAGGCGGCGGCAGCCGCCGTTTGACCTGCGTGCCGGGGGTGGGTAGATCACCTTATCCGTTGGATAACAAAGTTTATTCTATCTATCTATATGGTAGGCTTCAGCTATCTCCCTGGTGCTCTGATGCACGTCCTTACACTCGATGACCGTCTTCTTCAGATGAGGTAAAGAGCCCCACGATTTGCACTGAATGACCAAATAGAAGTAAACGGAAGTCGAAAGAGAAAACTGATGCTCTCGAAGCCGCATATTCAGACACTGCTTCATTTGGCTGAATACTAATTGACACACGATAGTGATGTGACGTGTACAGCGCCCGTTGCGCAATTAAGGAAGATCAGGAACGTTTACTTTGCCTTCGGAGATTCAGAGCGCATATGGTTCGCGAACCACGAACATCCAAATCAAAGACAGGGAAATCAGTCAGCGACCGATTTAATCGCGAATTCTCACCCAATGCCAAAGTTTCCGCTGACATTAGCATTTCTGTCGATGGTCATCAAGTAACTGCTCTCATCGACACTAGTGCCGATTACTCTGTTATAATTGGTAAACTCGCACCTGCACTACGGAAGGTTAGGACGCCTTGGAAGGTTCCCAGCTGGTCATCTTGTCACACCGACAGGGTAGTGCAAGGCCAGAATCACAATCCGAAATTCGAACTTTATTGGCTCTTTTGTCATACTGGCCCATTGTTCTCGGGAAATAATATTGGGGATGCATTCGGTCGGGAACATGGAGCCGTCATTAATCTGCCGGACCTGCTCGTCACATTCTCTATCCGACGTACTGCCACACTGGATAAATCCCCATCGGAACGAACAGCATTGCGTGCCACTGATAGCGCACTTACAGTAGCATTACGAAGTAGAATGTTTGTTGTCGTCGAGTGCGAGTCCGATCAAAATGTCCCCGGTATCGCTGAAGGTAATGTTTCCGTCCTACTGGGTCAACAATTGTGCGTTGCTAGAGGTGTTGTTGAACTCCACCGCAAGCAAGGTATGATCATTGTTACCAATATCATTGGAAAGTTCCAGCATTTGGTTGAGTGCGGTGCTATAGCATACTTTGCCCATTTTAATCCACCACAAGTCTGTGCGTCTTTGACGGAACTGTTGGTGAGCAGTACCCCTGAGGCCACGCAAGTCAGTAACGTCGATGTGAGACCAAACCTTGCCCCGGCGCAGAAGAATGAGGGTTTCGTCAGCCTTCTGCACTTGAACAAAGATTATTTTGTTTCCACTTCTCTTGTAAACAGACTCCGCGCACGAAACACTGAATCAACAATGAGCCAACTGTGAGACCTGCGAATGCCTACTGGGTTTTCCAGAAGGAACGAGACGCCATTCGTAGCCATGTCAAACAAATGCTCGCCGACGACGTCACACAACCTTCCACTAGTCCGTAGGCATCACCGATTCTGTTGGTGAAGAAGGAAGACGGCAGCCTACGGCTCTGCCTGCATTACCGCAGACTCAACCACGTCACAAAAAAAAAGAGGTTTTCTCGTTGCGCCGCGTCGATGACCCCTTAGATATTCTCTAGAATGCCTCCTATTTTTGGTCATGGACTTGCGTAATGACTACTGCAGATTGAAGTGAATGAGCGCGATCATAAAGAAATTGAGGCCTGTATGAGTTTATGGTACTCCCTTTCAGATTGTGTTCTGCGCCCACCCTTTTTCAACGAATGATAGACACAGTTTTAACTGGCCTTAAGTGGCAATCTTGCCTCGGGTCATAGTCATCTCTACGACGTTTGAAGCACACATCAAGCAACTTAAATCTATCCTTCAGGATATTCGTGCCGCTGGCCAGAAAAATGCCAATATGCCTACGACAAACTAAAATTTTTCGGCCACATCATCAATAACGCTGCAATTCGACACGACCCTGAAAAAACTACCGCTGTTGCCTATTTGCCGACACCTACAAAAAAGCGTGAGGTCCAACGTTTTCTGGGGCTGTGTACTTACAACTGCCGCTTCGTTGAGTAATTTTATGCCTCCGCACTTCTATCCCGACAAAACGTGGAAACTCGTCCGTCTGTCCGTCCGTCCGTCCGTCCGTCCGTCACGTAAGACAGATCGCTATAATGTGATTATTGTATAACACCAAATAGTTTCCAAAGAGAATGCGCTGGCGCTTGTGAGCTTCAAACCTTCGAGCTCACGCTCAGAGTCCCAGTGTCTTACCCACTGAGCTAAACACCCACGCTTGCAGAAGATGAATATATCTGAGCCATATGAATGTGTTGTGCCGGCGGTACAAAACAAACGTCAAAGGAGAGCAGTTTCTACGATGGCTTTGTTGAAAGATTTCGTGATAGTGGAATAAAAGCTATCTCTCGGACCACATATAGAGCCGACTTGGAGCATTGTAGGCAAGGAAAATTCCGAATTTTGAATTCAGAGACTTTAGTGTCCAACGCGCCACATCACCGATGCGTTTCGGTGGTCGCGTGATGCGCCTTGCGTTGAGGCGTTCCTTCACCGACCGAAATGCCACCGATCTCTGAAGGCTCATGCTCTTCACGTCTCGGAATACACAGATAAGCAGTCAATGAGTTGATAAGGAGTGATGAGATGTTATATGGATCTCATCAAGGTTGAAAATGGTTCGAGGCGGATGGATAAGTTGTTAAAGAGCGATAAGGGCTTATAATGACGGAGCAATTATGAATAAGGTCAATAAGCACCGATACGGTTTGATAAAGGTCGGATCATGTCCGATAACGTTGGTAATGACAGGTAAGAATTGGATCGATTGTGATAAGGTCGATACCCCGCGATGAGGGTCGATAAGATTTGCAAAGAGTTTGATAAGGTTGATAACAACCGCTAAGGGTTGATAAGGGTTTATACTGGTTGGATCAACTTTCATAACATTCATAATGACACTTGGCTGCGTGGAGATGAGCAAGTGGCACAATGCTTATGCATACTTAAGACAAGTCCCAGAGGAGTTCCGGCATGATTTTTTCACACGTCGCTGAACCATTAACTCGGCTCACGAAGGACGACGGCAGCCTTTTTGGGGGTCAAGAACAGCCAGACGCCCTTCGCGAGCGCCAGGCCCGCCTCCAGTCTCCAGTTCTGTGCCCCTTTGACGGGGATGCCGATACAGAACTACACACGTATGCAAGCAACGTTGGCACTGGTGCTGTTCTTGTGCAGCTATAACGACGTGTCGAATGGTTTATTGCGTATTGCAGTCTCAATTTATCATGTGCGGAGGGAAATCGCTTTACGACCAAAAAGGAGTGTTTGGTCGCCATGTGGGCCATCACGGAGTTTCGACCTTATCTGTACAGCCAGCCTTTCCATGTAACAGCGACCATCATTCTCTGTGCTCGCCGGCAAATATAAATGATCCCTCTGGACGTCTAGCTCGATATAGTCTTCGATTGCAAGATTTGGAAGTAACAATTGTGCACAAATCGCGGCAAAAACGGCTACGCAAATTGTCTGCATTGCGAACCCGTCGGCATTGACAGCACCGATCTCGAAGAGGAATGCGATTTTCTTGCCGCTCTGGCAAGATCTGATCTAGCCCAACAGCAGCGAAATGACTTACAGCTGCGACCACTCACCGACCATCTTGAGGAACGCACCTCGCAGCTCTCTCAAGAATTCTGATATCACGTGCTATCGTTCTGCCTCCGCAACTGTGCGATTTACGAGTAGAATTTCCTGCAAAATGAAAACAGTTACCTCCCTGTTGTAACCTCAGGGTTCCGCGAAGGGATCCTACGCGCCTGTCACTACCAACCTTTTTCTGGTCACTTGGGCTTTACGCGCACATTGGCCCCAATTCACCAGAAGTACTACTGAACTAAACACCGAAGTCTGTGAAGCGCTATGTAAAGACGTTTCCTGACTGTTAACGACGCAAGATTCCAGCTATTTGCCCAGCCGGTCTTTCTCAAGTCTGTGAAGCCTCCAAAGGTTTCTTTTGAGCTCATCAGTATGGACTTGCTCAGTCCTTTACCGACGTCTTCTGCTACGAACTGATGGATTGTGTCGCGACCGACTGTCGTACCCAGTAATATGGAACCAAGACAGTTCAGTCTGCCAATACCTTCGATGTTGCGCTCTTCTTCGTTTATAGCATCGTTCTCCGCCATAGGGCATCACACGTAGTCATCAGATTGCAGCATAGCATTTACAGCACAGCTTGGGCACGAAATAATGCAACTAAGTGGCGCTGCCCACCGAAAAGCTACTGCGTACCATCCGCAAGCAAACAGCTTAACCGAGCTCTTAGACAAGACAATTGATAACATGCTGTCCATGTACGGGGCTCTGGTGGAGTGGCTGAGCGCACTCTTCGGTTTTTATGAGATGTTTAGCGATGGCGTTTGTCGAATCTCTGATGACGCCGAAAAGTAGTTTTTGTACCGGTGTAGATTTCGAAGCGTTTCTTGTTGATGCATGGGAAGACTTGGTTGGACTCAACTTCTCAAATATCACAATTATATGAAAGTATTAATGAGAAAATTATAGAGCAAAATGAAAAAGTTCCGAAAAAGCTTTCTGTTCTTAAATACGTGCTACATGAAAATGTTTTTAAGAGCGTCAAAGAAGCTCGCGAATAAACGCAAAATTGCTGCGCGACTGGCCGCTCGAGGCACTTGGCGTGTATTCGCGGGCTTCTTTCACACACGGAACAACACTTTCACGTAGCCGGTATTGAGCAACATAAAGCTGTATCGGGAGTTTTTCATGTTGCTCTACAATTTTCTCACTGGCACTTTTCATCTAACTATAATATTTGAGAAGTTGGTTAATTAACAAGACTAAATATGTAATTAGGCGGAATGCATAAAATAATCTGAGTATCTCCAAGCGACGGTAAACAACAATACCTTGATTCTGTCCAGCTACGTGGTATTTCCATATTTTTAAATCTTAGCGCATGGTAGTTGGGACACCCTGTATGATACCTGTTTTTAAAAAGACTATTCAATTCGACTTCTAAATTTTATGTACTATTTTCACAAGCTGTTGTCCTGCCTTTTCTTTTTCTTTACTGTGCACCAAGATAGATGGCTTATTGCATGCTATTTTGGGCATATCAATAAATAATTACATTCAACGTCCTTACGCCGTTCTGGCAAAGTACTTTGGGATTCGACCCGCTGTGCTTGCTTAGTGGCTATGGTGGCGGGATCGCAGGATCGAATCTCGACAACGGCGGCCGCATTTCAATGGGGGCGAAATGCAAAAGCGCCCGTGTACGTAGATTTAGGTCACGTTAAAAAACCCAGGTGGTCCAAATTTCTAGAGTCTCCGTCCACGGCATCCCTCATAATCAGATCATTCTTTCGGCACGTGAAACCCCATAATTTAATTTTTAACCTTGGGATTCCAGCGACACACACCGACAACATGTGCGGACATTGAAACGGCAAGGAGAGTGATCTCATAACAGACATTGCGGTAAAAAAAAGTTAAACGTCATTATTTCTGCTTGGTTTTTAGTGCAAGCTTTTCTTACTTAGGTGATCAGTTTTGCACCGTTGGCACTGTCCGCAGTGGTGTGCAGATCCTGGAGGTGGTGAAGTCAACAGTTCCTATGGGTACGTGCCTCTGGGTGTGTGCAAGTGTGAGCAATGTGGTCGCCGTCACGCCGTCATCGTCACGGCAGCTCAAACCATCATCATCATATTTATTTATTTATTTATTTATTTATTTATTTATCCTCAAGGCCCTAGGGCATAATAGCTGGAGTGAATACAATGGTAATAAATCCAATACAGCAGCAACAACAACAGGATCAATACAATACAACTGGCAACCATAACAGGCACGATGCAGCAGTTAGGTAGTTGTTGAGAAAGCAAGCTCGCAGCAGTATTCCTAAAAGCATTACCATCTCTAATGGCGAAAACAATGTTAGAAGGCGACTCCAACACGAACGTGCACTGGTAATAAATCAGTCATGATAACATTTAAAATGAAATACCGAATTTGTAATGGCGATCAATGCGTGTGCAACAATAGGTTGGTTGTATTAGTAGCCTATCCTTAAGGAATGAATTATTCTAAATCTCAGGACATAAACAAAGGCGGGAAACTTCTCTAGGATGAGAAATGCTGGGTAAGGAAAGTGTGTCCTTCATAGGTGTAATACCAGCGGTGCGATGATACTTGGAAAACATGAAACGTCATGTGCGGTTTAACGCAGCCTCTGAGTCAGCTACGAGTGCTTCGGGACCATGATCCCATATAGCTCCTACGTATTCTAGTTCAGCTCGGATCAATGCCTTATAAAGCTGCAACTTGAGAGTTACAAGGGTCTGAGCAAAATTTCTGCGCAGGTAACCTAACAATAACCGACACGTTCCGCTCTCAGTTACTCATGCTTTTCCCATTTAATACCATTCACGAGTGCCCAATCTAGTGTATTTGATCGCGCATTTTTGCAATGTTGTATATTTTTTTTCATAAACAGTATTCCTTTTGCTCTGTTAAAAGTAACAAGTATTCGTGTGCCTTCAGATAATGCTTTGTATTCCCTGTGCCTTCAATATTGTGTAACATGGTAATCTTTCTATAGCACTGTTCCTGTTGGAAATTTGTACTTTCTATACCTTGACTGTTTAGTATGCCCCCTTACTTTATGCCCTGTCATAGGGCCTATAAGGTTCTTTTAATAAATAAATACGACTAGTATGATTGTTCATTATGTAAGCAATGTGATTTCCCATGATAATAAGTTATACGAAATGTGTCGCCAAGGTACTTGTATGACTACACAGATTCTAGATCAGTGTGGTTAATGTGATACGATGGGTGAATAACATTTTGTCGGCATTTCCTAACGTTTAATTTCATGTTACATACGGGCACCACTCGCAAACTCGGTTAATAGCAAACTGCAAGATGACTGAATTCAGTCACTGTTAATCTATCTATAAATGACGTAGTCACCGGCGAAAAGTCTTATGGAAGACGTTATGGCTGTCGACAAGTCTTTAACGAAAATTAAGAGCAGAGAACCTATTACGGAACCCTGCGGTACGTCTGAGGTAACTGGAGAATAAGACGAATCCATGTTATTGGCTGTTACGGACTGGTAGCGATCTGTAAGTAGACCTGTTAGCCATGCAAGAATTTCACTATCCAGATTAAGACTGTAATTTAAGAAAAAACAGTTCATGTGTAACCGTGTCAAACAGCTGTAAGAAATCTAAAAATATGCGGTCTATAAGGGAACTGAAGCAGGGCGCGACACCGGGCTAGTTGGTATTCCATGCTGAAGTGACTAGCGCAATGGTGGACACAGGACACTAAAAAGGCGACAAGTACAAGCGCAACTATTGCGCTTGTCCTTGTCACCTTTTTAGTGTCCCGTTTCCACTCTGCGCTTGTCACTTCAGCAACTATAAGGGAACCCTGGTCAAGAATAGAAGGTAAGTCATGAGTGAAACACAAAAGTTCTGCTTCATACGAAAATGTTTTGCGGAATCCGTGTTGAGCATTACTAAAATAAATGGACTCGCCTTGGTTCCTTAGTGGCTATGGCGTTGGGCTGCTAAGCACGAGGTCACCGGATTGAATCCCGGCCACGGCGTCCGCATTTCGATGGGGCGAAATACGAAAACACTTATGTACTTAGATTTAGATGCACGTTAAAGAACCCCAGCTGGTCCAAATTTCCGGAGTGGTTGTGGCACGTAAAATCCCATAATCTCTTTTTTAATGAATCACCTTCTAGAAACATAGCAATATGAGAGGAAATCCCATGTTCCATGATGTTGCATGGTATGCTGGTTATTGATACGCGTCGGTAATTATTAGCAGAGTGCTTCTCCCTGGCCTTGAAAAGGGGAATAACGTTCCCCCCCTTTCCAATCATCAGGAATACAGCCAGTTCTAAGCAAACGTTCGAATAGTTTTGAAAGGATAATAGAGGTGCACACATTGGTATTAATGAGAAACTTAGAATTCATGCTGTCCACTCCAGCTGAGATAGTTGATATGTCAGTTGATATAGCTTGTCGCCATCTAATTTCTTTGTATACATATAGAGTTGTTGTCACGGTCGCCTTCGTCATGTCATCGTCGCCATACAGTGGTCCTTGTGGAGCCATCATCATAATGTCGTTGTCACGCCCCTGTTGTCATGCCGTCGACGTCATTCCTTCTTCGTCATTCCATCGCAATCACGCCGTCGTCGTTTAATTATCATTATGACGCTGTTGTCACACCATCGTCGTCATACCGCCGTCGCGGTAGTCCAATCATCGTCATTCGAGCTTCGTCACCCAATTCTCGTCATACCGCCGTCATCATGCCATCGTCTTCATCCCTCATCGTCATTCCATTTGCTTCAAGCCATCGTCGTCATGGTGTTGTCGTTATACTATGGTCCTGACATTGTTGTCAGTCCGTCGTTGTGATTACGCTTTCGGCGGCGCCAGTGTGTGCTCAGAAAGCCGATGAGCGCCCAAGCATCGGTGAGAAGCGAGTAGTTTAAACGAGAGCGCCATAAAACATCCTCCACACTGAATTGTCATCGAACAAGAAGAGCCTTCGGAACACCAAGCTAATCGGCGAGCCCAACACTGGGAACGAGAACGCCTAGACTACACAAAAGCGAACGCTTAAAAATTCGCGTTATGCACACGTAACTATCCTTCGACTTTTGGTTTTTATACGATCAAATCTTATTTCGGGGGACATAATTGCAAACCCAATGCTACAAAAGGTTAAACGTGTGCCAACATGTTAACGATATGAAAACGATGCCCAGTGTCATAACTGATCCGCTCCAGCGCCTGCGGCGGATGCCCACCATGTATACCTTGGACGTGCTATGGGACGAAGACAAGTCCGGAAAAGTGTACTTAGAGGGGCAAAATTGAGAAGACACCAACCCGAAGACGACGAACTATGACTCACGGATAACGCATTTGGTACGTTACTTCTGCAGCATCAGCATGAAACGGGCCCATATGCTCATATTTAATCTCAATCTGACAATATGCCGCGTGGCAAGCCAAGCAAATAAAAAAAAACGATGACCTCTACATTGATTCACCTGCAGGGCGATAGACAGGCTGATGAGAACCACGAGCACGGTGTAGAAGTCGTGTTCGTCCCCACGCTGTATGATGGTCTTGAGTTGGGTGGCGTTGACCGAGAGCAGGGCCACGTCGAGCATGCCCTGCGCCAAGGTCTTCTTGGTGGCGTACAGGTTTGGGTTCATGCTGGCGCTGGTCCGCACCCAGCCCGTCTTCGTCATAGAGGTGGCCCCCACTGGACCGTCACCGTTAGCTGTCGGGGATCCGCCCTGCGCGAGCGAGAAAGGTGTTTAGATACTAAAGGCAGAAACTTCGGCCTGAGGCACATTTCTCGAGCCAGCTGCTCTGCGTTAGGAAAGGAGAAAGAGGGAAAGAAAGAGGAGCATGATGGGTGCCGGTGAGGACAAAAGGAAGACGCAAAGCACAACAGTCAAATCTGCTTATACCCTATGGAGCCCAGGCGCCTACTTTTTAAAATGTCAAGTAAGGTCTACACGGTCTGAAAACCAAATGCGCAGTAACACGAACGGCACGGTATAACGTCTTCTGACAACGGTTGGCTGTCGAGACAGGCAAGATCATCGGTCAACCTCTGTAGCTTTCGCATGTAATAATGTATTCACATAGCAGACACTGGCGTCAAGAGTTGAAAATTTAGGCTTAAGGCATGCAGCGTTACAGGTACACTAAAGCTATGCGATCATTTAGGTCGGTAACGAGCGAGGTGCGCTTGATGGCGCATGTCTTCGTGCGTGATCTGGACCTCTGTCGACAGGGCGCAGGCTAATGCATTTTTTGCGGCAAGGTTGTATTTCGTTGACACGTGGACCCCGTCGCTCGTGGTACTCCACAGTTCTAGACATCAAGTTAGACAATGCTCGTCCATCTATGGAGATTTACAATATCAAGACCGGTAGCTACGGGCTCTTGGCTACTGTGCGGTCACCATGTTTAATGTATTGTTGATCTTCTCAGACCTTTGTTAGCATTGTCACTGAAACATTTATGAAATACACAGGTGCTAACGCTACTTTCGAGTGATGGCTTGCCGAATTAATTTCTTTTCCTTAAGATCAGACAGTCAGGCGTGTTTGGCGTAACATCACAGGTAGCTCACGTTTGTAACGTCACATTACTGTCATCTGACGCTGATGTGTAGTAAAGTTGGCAGAAAACATGTCTGCCACATATTTCGACGGCCTATTCCGCAGTCATCTACATAGGGAAAGCCCATTTCTTGGTTTCTGATCTGAACATACACAGTCTACAACGGTCTGGAGCTATATGTCGTCTTGCTGAGTAAACCGTGAGAGTCATAGTTAAGCTATAGGATAAGTTGCTGCGTGAACTTGCCTCACAAAGCAGTTTTGGTTGGTTATTGGCACCCTGGCAAATTCGCCTTAATCGTGCATATCACATACGGCTTCGTTTCTGTTACAGCGAAGCCGATAAAGTTACTTGAACTACACTTTGCTCACAATTTCTTGTGCGAGCCTTTTGAAAGCCTGTACATAGGATCGTGCGCAAAAAAAGACAAGAAACATCTTCGCCGATCGCAGCAGAACTGAACAATCAAAAGTAAACATTGCCGGAGCAGAGGAAAACATCGCATATCGTCTGCGCATGAACAACAAAAAGTCTACGTCATTGTGAGGGTCACAAGAAATCATCAAAGGCTCTCTAACTTCAAACAACGCCCACTGGGATTTGCTGAAAGAGACTGCTGTAAATAACTCAGAATCGGATAGGAAGGAGCGTATATTGAGCGATTTGGGAAAAACACTGAAAAAGTTAAAAAGATGCCGCGGCATTGTCGCGAAAATAACTATGCTAATAAAGTTCATAAATCATAAAGTTCGACTGTTACATGGTGTGAAGCAGATATCTTGCCTGCAATCATGCTTCATGTACTGCACTGCATGAAGAGCATTCAGTGTGCGTAAATAAATAACAGCATATTCTGATTTATCTTTCAGTTGCGATAACATGCAACGCGCAAGGAATTCACTTATGGGTGGCACGCCGAAGAATTGGCCGATGCTGTGCAAGCATACGGCGATAATTAACAAGGGGCACCCACAAAGTACGTTACAATTGACTTTTAAATTAGGCATGGACATGAAAGATCTTTATATTGGTGGATAGAGTGGTGCGCATATTATTGTTCTAGATGTGACCCATCCTTTGTTTTCTTAAGAATTCATTGTAGCAGAGCATTATGTTTTGTACGCTTGTGTCATGCTATCCTGTCGCCTGTAGTTGAAACCAGGATGTCATTTCTGCCTGAACCGCAACATCACTGACAACATCTTTCCCGACAGAAACTATTTAAGTTTGCAGAAGACGCAGGGGAACGTTTTGTCAACAATGATGTGTTCCATGAAGAAGTGATGTCCTTGTTTAAGTCGATGGGACCACATTGGCGTGACATCGACATGCAATAGGCATTTTTATTTATTTACAAAATAACTGTGACAGGCTCCACTCAATCCTCACTCAATTGGTCTAATACACTCAATACACTCAATTGGTCTAAGCGAAATGCGCTAATCGAATAATCAGGTAGTGCTACATTTTGTCATGGCTCACATCTGGAAAAACTGCCTTTGCATCACTCCGTCTGGCAATATAATCTTTCTTTTTCTGATGTCTATGCCTCGTTTAAAATAAATTGAAATTGTGGACGCACCTTATGCTACTGTAACTGCTGCCACAATAATTTGAGGGAACGTCTACTAAAAGTCTTGAGTTTTTTCTGGTCAAGATGTCCGTTAGCCAACTTTCAGTGCTACGTTAGCAGGTCTTACTGAAGTACTTCTAGACGCCCATGACGACAAAATGACGTGGTCAAGATAGCTACTAGACTTTTGAATTATCCATTCACGACATCTTTTAGACATCAAATGGCTGGTTCCGTGTTTCGTAGGTAGGCACACTAGCTTGCTTTTAGTATTGTATAGTATAATCACCACGATAACTTCCAATAGAATCAGGGCAACACTTGAATTCAGTAAATCCATAGAGCAGGCTGGCTTCAGAACGGGGTATTCTACAATGGGTCCCACCAATACTATCAATCAGGCGAGAAATAGGCAGAGTACAACGGACCTCGGTATATCCCTTCTATAGATACTAAAAGGCGTGTCGTTCAGTACAAATACCTGCAATCATAAAATATTTGCTTAGTCTACAGGAAGCATACGTGAATATGTTATGAAGCATCTCTAAACACTCCATAGCTAAACTAAATCTCCACAAATAAGGCGGAAAGGTCCCGCTAAAAATCAGTCAGACAAGAAAACACAATCTCTCCAAAGCCAACATGCCTGCATGTTAGAAACCAGTATTCAATCTACCAGACTTTAAGGCAAATATTAGGAGACAGGATCGACGGCTAATAAATAATCAACCTGCGATTTGGAGATGGCATTGTCCTGTTTAGCCAAGCTGGAGCTGACTTGCTACCAATAATCAAGAACTTTAGCCGACAAAGTGTACGATTAGTGCTGAGGATTAATATGCAGAAGGCAAAGGTAATGTTTGATAGCCTGACAACTGAACAATAATTTACAACTGGCAGTCAGCATCTAGAATCTGCAAGAATACGTTTATTTAGACAAATTACTCACAGGGGATCCTGATCATGATAAGGAAAGTCACACAAGAATAAAAATAAGTTGGAGCACTGGCGGCAGGCAATGTCAAATCATGACCGGTAGCCCACCGCTATCCTTGAAGAGAAAAGTGCGCAATCATTGCATTCTGCCGGCAATAACATGTGGTACAGAAGCTTGGAGGAGAATACATAAGCTTGACAGCAAATGAAGGACCACGCAACGAGCAATGGAATGAAAAATGTTAGGCGTAACGTTAAGAGACAGGAAGGCAGTAGTGTGGTATAGAGAGAAAGCGGGGGTAGCCCATATTGTCGTTGAAATTACGAGGCAAAATTAGTGTTGGGCAGGCAATGCCATGAATAGGTTGTATAACTAGTGTTCAGGTCAATCACGTGTGCCAAGGGAAGGAAAGCGCAGTAGAGGATGGCAAAAATTGTGGTGCGATGAAATTAAGAAATTTGCGAGCATGAGGTCAGCTGGCGCAAGAGAGGGCTAATTGTAGATCAGCGGGCGAGGTTTTCGTCCTGCAGCGGTTATAAATAGGATGATGATAATGATTATGATGATGATGATAATGATGATGATGATGTGCATTTCGAGATTTACGGATTTTCATATTCATGGCTGCGCGGAGCATACGCATAGTGTGTCCTGCAACGTACTCCAATGAGTCTCTTCCACAGGGAAGCTACAGAGCAGCGTCCATCCCATAGCGCGCCACACAAGCATCCAGATCTATGATCACAGTGAGCTGGAACGTCACTGTGAACCGGCGAAGCCACAGAACGCGTATACTGATGACGATTTTGTAAGTTGCTGCAACTTGAAACGAGCCGCTCGTGATGACTTTAGCCATCATAATATAACAAGGTGTTTAAGCGAACACTTTCACAATTTTTTTAAGGTTGCCTGTGGCAGATAGCTCAATGCTAGTCTATGAGCCTGTCTGGCGAAGCGGCCGACACTGCTTGCACAAAAAAATTGAAATGCGAAATCGGCTAATTAACAAGAATTCACTAATAAACGTTTTACCTATTTATCGTATGACCCATATTGCAATTTACAAATTCCAGCAGTGGACTTCGCAAGGCGGATCCACTTGGAGCGAATTCTCAGGACGACCCCAGTTTGGAGATATAAATTCCCGAACTTTTCGGAGAAATGGATTGGCGTTCCAGTTACTTGTGTGCTTCAGTGCATGAAACGACGCTTTGTTAACAAATTAACTGGAACGCCAATGCATTTCTCCGCAAAGTTCGGGAATTTATATCTCCAAACTGGTGTCATCTTGAAAATTCGTTCCAAGTGGATCCGCCTTGCGATATCTACGGCTAGAATTTGTAAATTGCAATATGGGCCATAATGTAATTAGTTAAAAACTTAAGTGAAATTTCATTAATAGTCGATTTTGGATCTCAATTTTTTGTGCAAGTATTATCTGCCGCTTCGAGTAGACCAGCTCATGAACTAGAATTGTGATATCTCCCACAGGCAACTTTTAAATAATTATGAAAGTATTCGCTGAAACACCCTGTATATCTTAAAGACAATGCCTGCCATAGATACATGTGTACGGAGAGGAATAGCATGAACATTTCAATTTTCAAATCGTGTGCCGGTGCTCATTTCATTTTGGCTGCTATATGTAACTTTTCATGCGACACATTAATCTGTGTGTGCTCGCTAAATGGATATCAAGCTACCATTGCGATTTCTCAATGTACACAATAACGCCCTACCTCGAAGGTGCATTGGTGAACTCGACGCGGAAACACGAATGATCACAAACGTCACGAAGATGTCCAAAGTCGCTGTGCACTGCCGTTGTTCAAATTCTTTTGCACTGCAATCATTGATGTGGCTCAGTGGCTAGGGCATCCATCTGCTGAGCTCGAAGTCATGTGTTGTGTTCTCGGCGTTGCCGACTGCGGCGGAAGGGGAACGGCGGAATGAAAAAAATCCTTGCGGAATGGGAAAAACCCTCGCGTACCTAGCTTTGGGTACACGTTAAATAAACTCAGGTTGCCAGTTTGGAGCGCTCTGATACGATGTCTCTCTCAGCTCTTGTGCCACACTGGCCCATTAAATCCAGTCAGTCAGTCAGTCAGTCAATCAGTCAATCAATCAAAATACAGACGTAAACTGCAGTGCGGCGCGAAATGCCGCAGCACTCACTGAGTAGAAGCCACTGTACATTTCATGCACAGAACTTTCCATAGAGCTATATCAGTAAATACGTGAAAAACATGGCCTATAAGAAGGAAACTTGGTGGACCGAAACTCATCCTAGAAATGACACTTTTTCGTCCCGACATCGATCGCGCTTACCGTTACCCTCGAGAATGGCGGTGACTCCTCAGGGATGAGCGGGGGAGATGTGGGGCGAGACGTCGGCTGGTGCAACTCGTAGGACCCGCTCATGTCTGGTCCACTCCCGAGCTATCCCGCACTGGCTCAGACCATGCGACTTGAAAAATGGGGTTTATGGGTGTTAAGGACTTACGCGAAGAAGTGGAACAATCTGGTCGAGCGTTGCAATAGACGTCACGTTCATTTACGCAAAGGAAAGTTTGCAGTTCAGGTCATCGCACGTCATCGTCGTCTCGCCTCCAAGAGTGCATACAGATAGAAGCACAACGTGCTTCTTCGTCCTCGTGAAAATTTTTGCCGTTTTCAAAACGCCCGATTACCCTGTAAGAGACGGGCACAGATGACACGGTAGTGCCCCCCCGCGCGTGAAATCAGTGGCAATCAGTCCTTGTCGCAGGTGGCGAACAGTCACACCAAACGAGGTCGCCGCAAAATCAGCGCGAGTTTCACAGAACGTTTCTTTTCCAGTTATACCTGCCCGTCTACCAACAGTGGTAGGAATGAGCAGGACTAGTATGCAGCAACCAGCGTAATGTATGGGCGACCTACACACGACTGCACACACGCGACCAAAGTCGCGCGCACTCGCCAGCGGTTCACGCGATTATAGCGGTCGGCTCGGAAAAGCATATCGACTCTCTGCAGGCAGCGTTGGGTGCGTGACGGACCAACGACTGCCCCCCCTCCCCCCCGCCGTTCGCTGTCGGAAGGCACCGCGGCAACGTTCGTTCAGCCACGCGTGATAACGCTCAGTGGTGCGTGTGTTTATGCAAGGTTGGGAGATAGAGAAGGGGGGAGGGGTCGAATCGCAAACACTGCCAACCGCGAAGGCGCGTTCAACCAGACGCCATCACATCACGGCCAGGGAGCGATGCTATGTTTGTCGCATAATGTCCTCTCTTCCCGGTATGCGCGGTTACAGGGGCGCTGTGGACGCGTCTCGGTCTGATGACTGCGCCGCCCGTCAAATGCGACGGAGCTATTGTTGCCCATTTCAGGCTACGCAAACGAAACGCTTTTTTGTTTGCCGCTGCTTCGGTGTTGGTTGGACGGCTTCCCGGTGAATCACCGCTCTTCGCGGAAACAATAGGCAATGAGGTATAGCAGCTGCATAACACACGACATTGTACATGTCTGTGATAGAGCCAACGTGTGAGATTGCTTCGTCGACGCAGGCTGAACGGTTCGGCGAAGGAATTTCGGCAGACGGGTACGCGTCTGTCATGTGGTTGACGTTCGCTTGCGCGTGTTTGCCCATGAGGACTTGACGCATGAAATATCTCGTGCACTTCTCGTGCTGCTCATTCCATGTCCGCTCTGTTCCGCCCGTACAACGCATGCCACAAAATTGAACTTGCCGCAATGAGTGCGAGACTCAAATGTGCGAGAACAACAGACACAATGTTGCAGCCACGGTATAGCAAATTAAATGACGTGTTAGTCGTCGTTGCTATGTGTACAATTGCCACTAGGTACACTGGCGCTCATTCGAGCGTAAGTTAAAGTAACACTAGAAAGTTACTCAACAGGAATAAAACGGCTGAATTGAAGAAAGGTTTACTCAGACTTAAGGATAGGAATAACTTTAGTAAAGTGCCGGCAAACGACGATTTAACGAGTCGTGACGCTGGCCAAGCATCGACCCGGGGTTATACTCTACTGTGCACTAGCCCCATTGGGCCCGTTTGTAGTGGGTCACGAGGCTTGTGCTTTTCGAGCGCACCCCGGGCCTGCTGGACGGCCCATAGTTGTGAGTCCTTGTCTGTAGACTGCAGTGCACTTTGAAGTTCTGGCGGGTAAGTCCTGGAGGTAGCTGCCGTCGGGAACCTGGCACAGTCCCACATGATGTGCCATTGGTCCGCCGGACCCGCTGCACAAACACCGCACAGCCCACTCGGATGGAGCTCTGGGTGAAGCACGTGCAGCATTGCGGGGGCGAGGAGTGACGCAGTCTGTATTTGTCTTAGGATTACGGCCTCCTCCCGACTGAGTGCCGAGTGGGGAGGCGGCATTGTCCGTCGAGCTAAGCGGTAACACTTGGTTACTTCGGCCTAACTAGTCAATCTGTCCTTGGTTTCGAACCACCACACGGAACGGTCACTCTCGGGGGCGCGGAAGGTAAGCGCTCGCGCCGCCGAATGGGCCGTCTCGTTGTGGTTCGGTGAGGATGCACACTCGCCGGCGTGCGCCGGGAACCACTTGATACGGACGGTGCTGCCGCGGTCTTGAAATTGGAGCTTGCCGATGATGGCGGCCACCGGCGCGCATATTCGCCCCTTGGCAAAATTGCGCACGGCATTCCTCGAGTCGCTGAGCACGGTGCGACACACGGCCTCGGTGATCGCCAGAGCGATGGCAACCTCCTCAGCGTCTGTGGCATTCGTGCACCGCACGCTCGCTGCCGTTGTCTTGGTGCCGTTAGCCGCCGCAACGACCACTGCCGCGAAGCCTTCCCGCTTGTATTCCGCGGCGTCCACGTACCGGGCGTGCGGGTCGTGGGCGTGTTGTTCGGTGAGGGCCTTGGCCCGCGCCTGCCGCCGTTCTTGGTTGTATTCTGGGTGCATGTTCTTCGGCATGGGGTCCACGTAAATGTGGGCCCGCGCCTCATCTGTGATCTCGCACGGTTGCCGGCTGGGAGCTTGGGGGTTGTAACCCAGGGACGTCAGTATACTGCGCCCCGTCTTGGTGGTAGAGAGGCGCTCGAATTGCGCGGTGAGCTGCGCCTCCGCTATTTCTTCTAGGGTGTTATGGACGCCGAGCTGCAAGAGCCGAGCCGTATTCGTGGTCTCCATTAAACCCAGCGCCGTCTTGTAAGCCCGTCTGATCAGCGTGTTGATCTTGGTCCTGTCAGTGACGTGCCAATTAAGGTAGGCCGCAACGTAGGCGATGTGACTGATCACGAACGACTGGACAAGGCGCACGAGACTGTCTTCACGCATGCCTGTCCGTCGCGTAGAGGCTCGATGTATGAGCCGGATGGCGTCCATTGCCTTGGTGGTAAGCTTGTTGATGGTCTCGTCGTTGCGGCCGCTATTGTTGAGCAGCAGGCCCAGTACCCTGATCTTGGGCACCTCGGGGATGCGTTGCCCCGATGCAGTCACAATTTTGATGTGATCCCACTCCCGAAGAGGAGCGCGCTTCCGTCCCGGTCGAAGCGGTGTGAGGACGAACAGCTCGGATTTGGCGGGCGAGCACATTAGGCCTGTGCCATCAAGGTGCTGCTCGATGGCGGTAACCGCCGCTTGCAGCTGTTGCTCGATGCTGGCGTCGGTGCCGCCGACCGCCCACAGGGTAATGTCGTCGGCGTAGATAGCATGCCGGACGCCGGTCCCCGCTACTGCCCTCGCTACCCCGATCATGACGAGGTTAAAGAGCAACGGCGATATGACCGCACCCTGTGGAGTACCCGTACTGCCGAGCTTGTGTTCGGGGAGCTTGAGGTCTCCGGCGTGCAGTTCTACCGTGCAGTTGGTCAAGAAGTCTAGAATATAATTGTAGCTCGTTACCCCCATGTTGAGTCTTGATACTTGTCCTAATATGGCTGAGTGTTTAACTTTGTCGAATGCACTTTGTAAATCGAGACCCAGAATTACTTTGCCGTCTTGTGTCTTGTTGTCGACGATTTCTTGTTTGAGTTAACAAATTAACAACAAAAGGGCATCGACATTTCGCCACTTATGCAGGTGGCACGTTCAGTATACACTGACATCAATGAAGGGAGGTTGGGAACCCACACGTCCTTGTAGACATCCGGCAGGGGGCCACGATTAGTGCACACTAACCGTAGCCCCTGCCGGACGTTTACAAGCACGTGCGCAGCGAGCAGACTGGACCTCCCTTAATTTATGTCAATGTTTACTGAACATGCCACCTGCATAGGTGGCGAAACGTTTATACCCTTTTGTTGTTAAAGGGACTGAGAACCAATTTCCATGGTACCCCCTTTTTTAGTGCAATGGGAAACTTACCAAGGCCAGAGCTTCTAATCATTTAGTAGTAACGCGGAAAATTCCGTGGGACATTTTTATCAGAATTTTTCGATCCACAGTGAGTCGTTCACTGGAAGCATGCTGAAAACTGTGATAGGTGAGCGCGATGGCGATTATAGGTCGGCACTAGTGGGAGGCAGACAAGTGCGGCAATAAGTGCGAGAAAGTATTATTTTGCTTATGAAGTCGACGTTCCTGCGCTTCATGTTTTCCAAACTGTTAAAGTATTTCTCCGATAATAGATACGTGTTCTTCCGGTTTCCTGTCCAACTGCTTTGGTATTTGACCAGTCAAAACAAAACCACGCGCATCGAAAACCAAACGACGCTTTTACACGTGATACGCGGTTCGCGTTGCTGAAGCCAAGCGTGCGCTTCTGATTTCCGATGTCGTCTCTCCAAGACCTGAGCGAGCTGGAACAATAGATTTTAGCTCGCATGTGTGCTCAGAATTTCGATCCTTACGAAGTAGCACCCGCACGTCATGCTTAGATGGACGAAAGCGGCAGCGGAAGCGACGAAGCCGACTTGCACGAAAGACCATCGTCCCCGCCACAAGCAGCGCGCCTGGAGAATGACGATTGGTAAATGCTCACTCACGAGGACGGTAACGGCGCCTACTGCTAATTCAAGGTCGATGACAGCACGCGGCAAACATTCACCTCCACCGGCTGATACAGACACGGAATGGCATTTGCTGCCCTCTAGGCCCACCGCCTTGCCAGCGGGCCCTAGTGGTCATCTGCACCATGAAGCCAAGAATTAGAGGGCCAATGAACCCGGTGATACTGCGGGCAAGCAAGGAGATGGACACAACGAGAAGGAGAGCGTACAGGAAATGCTGAAGCACCTGGTAGAGTCAACGCGCGTGATCCTCGGTGGTCTCGAGAATCCGGCCGCTAAACGTGCCCTGCAGGTGCTCGCCGTGCTATAGGCCGCTTATCGCAGCTCTTTACATGCTATAAAGCTTTTGTTTGGCGCTTGTGCTGATCACCCAAGGGAGACCCACACACCAGCTTCGTCCTAGCGCCTTTATCTTTAAGTTCACTTGAATTGGTGATTACAGACTTCATGCGGAACCTGATAATGGCTTCATGGATGAGATTTCTGGATGTTTACCATCAGAATGTTGAACTTGCTTTCACCGTTGCGCATCCCTCTTTCTCTGTCATCATCATCTCTCATCACACCTTTATGTCCCCGTTCCCCCTCCCCCTGTGCAGAGTAGCAGGCTAGAGCGCGTTAGCTCAGGCCGACATCTCTGCCTACTTTCAAATAAGTTATCTTTATGTTATCTCATAAGCCGACCCGACACCAATTTCGGTCTGCCCACTGTCGGCGACAGCGTTTTTTACCTTTGTGTCGGCGTCTCTGTCACACTGTACCAACGCCGACAATCCACCGACGGTCGGCGGAGAGCTCGGCGTCGACACAGTGCCACAGAGGCGCCGACACGAAGGTAAAAAACGCACCCACTCACGGCACAGCTCATTGATGGCATCTTGTATCACAAGGAGATCACAAAACTCTGGGTGCTTGCAGACTCGTGCGATACTCGAGCGCGTACAACAGCATGTGCGCCGCCATGCGTGCGGGACGACGCGAGTGCCGCCCGTTAATAATTAATATTTTGGGGTTTTACGTGCCAAAACCACTTTCTGATTATGAGGCACGCCGTAGTGGAGGACTCCGGAAATTTTGACCACCTGGGGTTCTTTAACGTGAACCTAAATCTAAGTACACCGGTGTTTTCGCATTTCGCCCCCATTGAAATGCGGCCGCCGTAGCCGGTATTCGATCCCGCGACCTCGTGCTCAGCAGCCCAACACCATAGCCACTGAGCAACCACGGCAGGTGAGTGGCGCCCGTTAGCGTGGACTTACTTCGTAATACGCATAGAATAAAGCCCAAGTGTCTAATAATATGCTAACTGCAATTTTAAGCGATAATTGTACTGCAGTTATGGACAGTCGACTTACGCACAGTAATCTCTTGACTACATTTCGAAGTATCAAGATTTCGCAGCCAGGCCTCGCCACTTACTGGTTTTTCTGACTTCCTCTGCCAATTTAAAATTATATTTCCCACTTAAATCCCGAAGAGCGTGCTGGATTCTTATCACTATAAATCATGGTCATTTCATTTCCATCAGCATCTTACAACACATTCTGGCCAGTTGTCAGTCCCTTTGTTAAGTCGGAGTAAACCTTTCTTTTTCAATCATGAATTCATCCGGCTTTTGGAACATTTTTGTGAATAAAATGTCTGCGAACATTTCTTATGTTTACACGCACATGATGTTGAAGAAGCGCACGTGACTTGTTGATACGCTCCTGGACAATCTGGCTCACAGCTTGTGGAAAGGACATTTAAAGTTGACGAAACAGACGTATACCCCTCCCCTCCCCCCCACACACACACACACGCACGCGCACACACTCAAACAAAAGCCACATATCGAACATACGTAGTACCAGCCTTTATGACAGCATCGCCATTTTAAAAAATGTATTATGGGGTTTTACGTGCCAAAACCACTTTCTGGTTATGAGGCACGCCGTATAGTGGAGGGCTCCGGAAATTTAGACCACCTGGGGTTCTTTAACGTGCACCTACCTAAGTACACGGGTTTTTTCGCCCCCATCTATATGCGGCCGCCGTGGCCGGGATTCGATCCCGCGACCTCGCGCTCAGCAGCCCGACACCGTAGCCACTGAGCAACCACGGCGGGTATCGCCATCTTAGCTTGTATTTGACTGTCTTCGTGACAGTCACCTCCTATCTTTCTTCCCCACTTCCTCTGTGTGGCGTTTTTTTTTTTGTCATTCACGGGGTCGAAGCACTAGAGCAACGGCACGATTACCCGCAGTGGTGGCGCAGTGGCTTAGGCGTTGCGCTGTAAGCACGACCATTGGCCGCGGGAGCCGCATAGCGCTGGGCGCGATATGCAAAAAAAAAAAAAACACCTGTGTACCATGCATCCGGTGCACGTTAAAAAACTCCCAAGTAGTCAAAACTAATCCGGAGTCCCCCTACTACGGCGCGCCGCATTCTCATCTCGAGGTTTTGGCTCGTAATACCACAGAATCAATTTTTTTGCATTGCTTCACCAAGACTTTTTTTGGGGAAAGAAATGTCTGCGACCGATTACAATTCTTCGCAAAACACGTTCTAATAGGCAACGTAACCAGATTATTTCTTATCTATCTTTTCAGTTTTTTTCTTTTTTTTTTTTTTACTGGGAGGGGGCTCGGTAAAGAGAGTTTCGCTTTAGCGAAAGATACGAGAAGTGAAACCCGATCTAGACGGGTACCTTTGGCGAGGCGGATGCTGCTTTATTGTTCAGAGAGATTCGTGCACAACTATTTTTCATCGGAGCCACTGTTTACACATTACACTGATCTTTCTCGTTTTGTTTTTGTTTCTTTACTAACTACGACAACTTGAGAATGTGGGTTCACTACATCGAACCCACGGTATCTTTAACCCGTTATATCGGACTTGTCACTAAATACAGACACCGCACAAGAGAAAAATATTGATGGCAATATTTAAAACTTCTCGTACATGTTTAGAAGAAAGTCGCGAGTTCCTCCAAACGGCGAAGCATCTATCGCGATAGCAATTCATCAGATAGTTGTATGAAGTAAGGTCAGTAGCTTTATCGGATTTATAAACCGCAGGAAATATTCACTGACTAAGTAAATTAACATCCGCCGTGGTTGCTCAGTGGCTGTGTGTTAGGCTGTTGAGCACGAGGTCGCGGGATCGAATCCCGGCCATGGCGGCCGCATTTCGATGGAGGAGAAATGCTAAAGAAAACGTGTACTTAGATTTAGGTCGACGTTAAAGATCCCCAGGTGGTCGAAATTTCCGGAGACCTCCGCAACGGCGTGCCTCATAATCAGAAAGTGGTTTTGGCACGTATAACCCAATAATTTTTTAGAGTAAATTAATAGGCACGTTGTCACGGGCGCACAGTCAAACATGAACGGATTGCACTCGATGACCGCGGTCATCTACTATCATAACGTGGCGTGATGAAGATTGGCAGCAGCGCCGAGCCAAGGCTTCGTGCTTGCTTCAACTTCGACGCGTCTTCGAAACTTCGAAACGCGTCTTCGTCTTCGAAACGAGTCTTCACCTCACCCCCCCCCCCCACCCCACCCTTTCAACCCTTCTTTCCTGCACAACATTTGGTGAGCGGGAAGACGGCGCCCACCAAGCCGCCTTCCTTCTCGGCTCATCCACTCACGCTTGCCTCCACACCTACAGCAAAGAGCACCGCGAGGCGCAATGGGGCCTAATCGCGTTCGGACTTTACGCGGAAAGAATGCGTATGGTCCCCAGGTCCCCTCAAGTTGTCTATGACAACTGTTTTGCCTGGAGCACCCCCAACATTGTGTTGGAAATAGACTGAACTGAACTGTACATCACGGTGATGTTGACAGCGGAGGGTTAAATTCAACTGAAGTGTCCTTTAATTAAAATAAAATAAATTCTAGCGTTCTACATGCCACAACCACGACCTTATTATGAGGCACGCCGTAATGGGGGACTACGGATCAATGTCGACCACCTGGGGTTCTTTAACGCGCACGCGATGCATGGCACCACGGACGTTCTTGCATTTCGCCACAATCGAAATGCGGCCGCCGGGGCCGGTATTTGATACCGCGACCCTGTGCTTAGCAGCGCAACGCCATAGCCGCTACTCAACCACGGCGGGTTCCCTGTAATTGCCATCAAGCTGAGAAAAACTCTATATCATTTTTTTTTATTTTCAGTTCGTACCGTGTTTGTGGAGCATATAACGCGTCGGCCAATTCAGGTGGGTTACATGAACACATTACCTTAGCAATAACAACTCGCAATGTCGACCCAAAACGTTCACTAGTCAACTTTTGGACTATTAACTTTAGGGAACGTGTTTCAATTGCGAAGTTGAAGCCAGGCTATCGTGAAATAATGTCTGCTTAGCGGAAATGCTAAATTAGCACCACTTTTGATATATTCGTCCCCAAAATCTACTAAAAATGCATTGGCTTAAGAATTGAGATCATCCCAAACTGCTTGACACCTGATTTTGAGGCTACCTGGAACGCCAATATCATTCCTTCGAGGCCCGATATCTCGAACGGGGTGGAAGTCTCAGGATTCCATCCTGCTAGGCAAACATGGCTTCAAGACGGCTCACCTCAAATTTCACCTTTGCAGCATATAGAGTGGGCACGGGAGAGCGGCAAAGATGCCGTCGCTCATGAATCCCTTTTTCTTTCATGTGCACCTTGTCCTAGTTGGCCTGTGGCTTTCGCTGCTTTCCGGTGGGCCACGTGCTCCTTTGTCGTCATGTACGCTGATCTCAAGACCGACCCTGACAGTCACAGCTACAATCAGCGACGATGACTGGTTCGTCCTACGTGACATGCGCAATGCTTTTGCATTGCACTCAAGCGGCACATCGGCAGCACCAGCGCCATCATTCCACAGCGAGCCCTTAAAGGACTGGCGTCGGATGCCCTCCTTCAGTGGGCACGGAAGAGCGGCAAAAATGCTGTCGCTCACAAATCCCTTTTTCTTTCATGCGCAAGTTGGTGGAGCTCTTTATTCTAAACGATCGAACAATATTTGCCTGCTGCTGCTCCCGTGCCCTAGACTGCTCTACGATATTCTGTGCGAATGCATTTTTGTTGTCAAACTTTTGCTCCTTTGCGGGGAGATAGAAGAAAATCCCGGTCCGCTAAACATTGACCCTAGCAAATGGCACAAAGAATTGCTCGACGCCATAGGTGTCTTTTCAACGAAATTCGACAGTCGCCACTCAGAGGTGATGCACGCATTCGCTGAGCTAAAAGAAAACCAAGAGACACTTTCACACACAGTCGCAGATCTTACACGCAGATTTGCAAATCTTGAATCTACTGTCGAATGTCTTGAAACGGCGCTACCTGCAGCAGATGTCAGTTCTGTTGCCCAGGTGGTTAAGGCTGAAAATGCTGCATTGGCCTCGCGTCTTGATAATCTAGAGGATAGGTCACTGTGACATAATTTACTGTTTTTTGGCATCCCGGAAGGTGTTTCCGAGACTTGGACACAATCGGAAGACCACATCTATGAGCTTCTCTTACGTCATTTAAATCTACGTATTACAGATGGCATAGTGGAGAGAGAACATTAGGTAGGGTGATGATGATGATATGATATTTGGGGTTTTACGTGCCAAAACCACTTTCTGATTATGAGGCACGCCGTAGTGGAGGACTCCGGAAATTTTGACCACCTGGGGTTCTTTAACGTGCAAACATTAGGTAGGGTGCTTATGTTGCAAATAAGACACACCCAATCAACCTGAAGTTTGCTTCCTTCAAAATCAAAGAAAGTATTCTCTCACAGAAATCTTAATTGAAAAGTACAGGTGTTTCCATTAGCGAATATTTCTGCAGGGCAACGCGTTTGAAAAGTAGAAAACTTCTCGAATTTCGCAAGTGTAGCGGCCGGCCTTTTTTCACTTCGCCTTAATAAACTCGTCATCAACAACGAAGCCTACATATACGGCGCAGTGACTGACACTGTTCGTGAACTGAAATCCCCTAGATAGGCGCGTGCAGCTTCCACTCGCAAAGCACCTGCTAATCCAACACGTGACAGATCGGCACAGCTATCTCCCCGATCTGCAAACGGTGCTTCAATCTTTCTCACCAACGCACGCAGTGTTCTCAATGAACGAACAACTTTACCAACTCGCATTGACGCATGCTCAGCTGACATAGTTGCCCTTTCAGAAACCTGGCTTTCGGCATAAATAAAAAACGGCGAAATTTTTGAATGTGAAAAAAAAGCTACAAGATCTACCGGTACGACAGTGATGTCCGCGCTGGCGGGTGTGTTCTAATCACCGTGGATGATCAACTTTATTCATCGAATGTTACAGTAGTGTCTGCTTTATAGCTAGTGTGCGTAAGTGCTGTTATTGATAGTCGTGACTGCATTTTTTGCGCTTGTTATAGACCCCCAACAGCACCAAAATCTTTCTGCGATAATTTACATGATGTTCCAAAAAATCTAAGTGTTCGGTATCCTACGTCACCTTTGTTTATTCTGGGGGACCTTAATTTTCCTAATATTTTGTGGAGAAGTGATTTCGTGTTCCGTACCCTGGCAAAAAGCTCAACCGATGATGCACAATTTCTGAATATCTGTTCAGAGTTTACCTTTTCACAGTTAGTACATGAACCCATTCGTACAACTTCTACGTCATCTAACATCCTAGACCTTATTTTCACCATTGTGCCTGACTTTGTTTCTAAACTGATTTACCTCGAGGGTGTATCGGGAGTGTATCCGGTGTATCCTCCGGAGTGATCACTTGATTATCAATTTTACGTTGAAAATGCGTGTATCTTCCAAGATGCGATCTAAAATTATCGTTGACTATAACCGCGCTGACATGCCCTCAATTACCCGTGAACTGGAAACGTTTACCAGCGGCTACCTTACTAAATTTGATGAACGTTCTGTCAAAGAAAACTGGCACCTCTACAAAAATAAATTGCTCCACTTAATTAACCGGTATATACCTCGAAGGCAAATTCCTTACAACTCAAGCTCACCTTGGGTTAATAATTCCCTTAATCGACTAAGCAACAAAAAGAAACGTATTTTCCGTCGTGCCAAACAGACAAATCTTACCGATCGCTGGAATGCTTACCATCGTGTAGAAGCCGAGTACATTTATGCTGTTAGCAATGCTAAAAAAAACTTATTTTAATGTCACACTGCCATCCCTCTTACTAACTAACCCACGCAAATTCTGCAGCATTGTTGGCGACAAGAAAGCTGACTCTATTCATTTCATTTATGTTGATGACAGTGATGTTGACGAAAACCAGTGTTTCACTGTGTTAAATGAAGTATTTACCTCATTTTTTGTGATAATAGCCTTGCCGATTTACCGAATATTCCTCCTTTCTCATTTTGTTCTATGGATCTCATATTAGTTGATTGGGTTGGTATTAACCGTTTGATTGATAATCAAAACATCTTATCTTCTGCAGGTCCTGAACTTAATAATTAAAAAATGTTAAAGTGTACGGTGTTATTTCTATCTGTTATTCTATCTAAGCTGCTTGCTCAGTCAGTACAGTGCCCATCGCTTCCTACAGACTGGAAAGCGGCGAGGGTGGTTCCAGTCCATAAATCAGGCAACGCAGATTGTCCCGAGAACTACCGACCCATCTCATTACCTAGCATTCCATGCAAACTCTCAGAACACGTAATATATTCTCACCTCATCGATTTCCTGGAAAGCAACTCGTTCTTCCATCCATCTCAACACGGTATTAGAAAAACTTTTTCATGCGATACTCAACTTCTTTGTTTCACTAACGATTTGTTCACCACCTTAGATCAAGGATTCAATATTGACTGTATTTTTTTAGATGTTGTCAAAGCTTTTGACACCGTATGTCATAACCTACTTATCCATAAACTTAATCAGCTTAATATTGATCCAAGTGTGTTGTCTTGGATCGAGAAGTTTCTTTTTCTAATCGAACTGAATATGTCACAACTAATAACTATTCATCTGCTTTGTCAACAGTTACACCCGGAGTGCCCCAAGGCTCCGTCTTGGGGCCTTTACTCTTCTTGATTTATATTAATCCTCTCCCTAACTGTGTAACGTCATCATTAATCAATATGTACGTTCGCAGACGATTGTGTAATATACCGAAAGATCACTAAGCCTGATGATTCAGACAAACTGCAAGGAGATCCTTACAATGTATCCCTCCGGTCTAATAAATGGCTCATGAAACTTAACGCTAGCAAGTGTAAATCGATGCGCATACCACGTACGGCCAGCAATGGCAGTCAGTGCGGATATGTACTGAATGACACTTTATTATACGTTGACACCCGCAAATATCTAGGCACTCACATAACTAATGATCTGTCCTGGAATATTCATATTATTAATATTACTGCTAATGCTACTCGCATGTTAGGATGTCTTCGTCGTCACTTTTCCTCCTTTCCGACTTCGGTAAAACTGACACTCTGCAAAACCCTAGTTCGCTCAAAACTAGAATACACATCTGCAATTTGGGATAACAATCAAGCATCACTCACCGTAAACCTTGAAGTGATTCAAAATCGAGCAGCTCGCTTTATTTTATCTAACTATTCCCGCCATTCCAGTGTTACATGTATGAAAAAAGCCCTGAATCTGCCAGATCTTTCTTTACGCCGCGAATGTGCTCGCCTTTGCCTATTCCACATGGTGGAATAGGCATGCTTGACTTGATAAAAATGACGCCTCGTGTGAACGTGCCCAAGACGCTCATTGCGTTTCCTTTGATGCATTCACGACAGGCGTCATTTAAATCAAGTGTGGGCTTCAATTCAAGATGCATTTTTGAATACAGGAGTAAGAGGCTCACTAGAAAGGAGTATGTTTCGATGCAAGAGCACCAACATGTCGCCGAAACCTTGGGCCGCCAAGAAAACGCTTTCAAAAGACTCTTCGTGATGCCCGGTGTGGTGCTGGTCATGAAACCGTGGCAAGGACAGACAAGTGGGCAGTTTCACATGCATATTTGCGTCGGTTATCACTTTCACTGCCTTGTAATTCGAGCAAAATGGCTAGCAATTATTTTTCATATCCTCTATCTGAAAGGCGCTTATCGTCACCGTTCTCGCAGTTTTCCCGAAAATGATATACAGCTGTCTACCGCTGGCAGAGCGGCAACGTGACGCAGAACTACTTGAAAAACGATAACAGCTAAAATGGTTTACATGAAAACAGAATTCCTTACTCCGTAGAAATTGAATTCCTTGACTCCAGCCGAAGCACCAGGCCGACAAGCTAAACCACCCAAGACACATACATGGAAGCTGGAACAGGCGCGGCTTTACTGATCGTTCAACCTGGCTTGCATTGTTCAGCTTTATGTCAGTGTTGGCGCAGTTGTTACATGTGCCTACGTACATGCCTATGTACGCGTGTGTGCCCGTGCGTGCAACGCGTGTATGACAATGTGTTCCTTTCGAAACAATGCACCGCGCCATGACCTCTAGGCCTTAAGCTTTATGCATTCGGTTCAAGGTCATGGACCTCCAGGCATCAATGCTAGCTTGATTCTAGCTACAGATAACCTTACGCTGCATGACGGAGTGCATGTAGACAGACTACTGTGCGGCCGATCAGACTGACTAGCGGGACTTGACGGACTAAATTATTAATTAATGACCAGACTGATTGATTGACTGGACTGGAATGACCCGAATGCGCTGACCGAACAAGGGACTGAGGACCAACCGAGAGACTGATCGACTGGCTGACTGACTGCATTGGTCTTACCATACCGATTGACTGAACTGAACGGACTGATCTTTTGATTGGACTGAATTGATTGTCTGAACAGCTGACTGACTAGACTTGACTGGATTCACTGGACTACTGACTGACAGAGTGACTGCCTAACGGACCAAACCTGACTGACGACCAGCTGACTCAACTGTCCGGATGGCCGCCTGACCGACCGACTGAACTGTTCGGAATACTTGCCTAACTGAAAAGACTGACTGACTGAATGTGGCAAATCAGTTCTGCGGAATCCTGCAAGGTGGAGGCACAGCCATGAAAGGGAACATTGCCATCCACTCTAATGTAGCACGAAGCTACGAAGGAAACCCATGCGAGTTTCTCCGAAAGAAATCTACACAGTTGAAGATGCACCATCCCACTTGGGGCAAGAAATGCATTGTTGATCCACTTACTTTTTTAATGTGTAAGCTTTCTTTGGCCAGTACCCCAGCCCTGTCACCCGAAACGTGTAATGCGTTGTATCTGCACAAAAATTCGTAATTTGCAAAGACATTTCATCCTTATAGTAATGTAAATGTAGATGATTGCTAGATTTATAATATTAATTTAAACAAAAATCACAATATCCACAGAGGTACATAGGGCTCCTTAGAAAACGCTGGAGAACCATATAATAGGAGTGGACCAACTGAAATTTGGGGTTGGGCCGCCTTCAAATTTGGATGTGGGCCAACTGAAATTTGGGGGTGGGCCTAGTTAAGTTTGCGGCTGGGCCAACTTGAAATTTGCACGTGGGTCAAGTTAAATTTGGGGGTGGGCAAACTCCAAATTTCGGGGTGAACCAACTCAAATTTTAGGGTGTGCTTACGCATACTTAGACAACTCCAGTAGAGTCTCTGCATTATTTTTAACAAAACATCGTTTCCTGCAATAAAGCACAAGAGTAACCGGAACGCCCATGAATTTTGTCACACATTTGGGAATTATTAACGTGAAACTGATATCATCGTGAAAATGTGTTTCAAGTGAATACGGCTTGCTAACTTAAACGGCTGTAATTCGTAAATTGATGTACGTGCGTTAATCTAACTGTTTGAATAGTTAATTAAATATTGATAATAAGTCGATTATGTATTTCGATTTCCCTTGAAAGTAATGTGCAGTTCAAGGACAGCACATGCTATCCAGGACTGCAATTATGCTATCACCCACAGGTGATATTTAAACATTCTGTATATTAACAAAAAAAAACACGTTGAGTCACGCTGTATTGGAGGGCTACGCAATAGGTTCGAGCACATGGTAAAAGCAGCTGGCGGTACAGGGAAATATAAGCCCACATATTACAATGACGCGCTGGTTAGAAATATTTCAAGAATAATAACGAAGGCAATATTGCTTACTCCATTCACCATTGCTGGGTTGACACGAGTGATCATCTGATGGATAGAAACTCGTTGTTGTTTTTTTCTCAGCGCTCCCTTCTTCCGCGAAGTCTTCGTTTTCTATCTGGCACAGGATATAGTCGCCCCAGGCAGTGATCCACGCCGACTCGCACGAGTGAAGCGTATCACAGGCGATGAGCCCACGGTCCGGTTGAATCGAGGCACACACAAAAAAAAGAATATTACAAGGGCTACAAGTCCTACAGGACCAGTTAAGGCAACGCCGAGGGTTGAGAACGCAAAACGTTTAATATGCTGCTGTCTGTGGAGAAAACTGCCGGTAGGCCAGAGAACTGTTTCGTGTCCGTATTTCAGCGCACACCGGAACAAAGAGATAGCTGTTGTTGAACGCAATAATAACCGCAGTAACCATCCGTGGGTCAAGGGATGCGTATTCGACGCCGTCACTTCACAGCCTCTGAAGCAATCAAAAATAAAGCACGGTGGACGGCGACGTTTGCGGCAGTATCCACAGCAGTCACGGCATTGAACTCCAGTCGTAAGGAACGCTCTCGCAAAGATCTTCACCGGGCAGCCGTCGGCCAAATCGAGCGGCTCTCTGGTATACAGCGACAAGGTATACAGCACCGCTTTGGTGTTAACGCCGGCACCTTCTCCCTCTCGACGTCATTGTTTGGGCGATAATGTCCCGTAATTGATGCTGTAGTGAGCTGGTGCGGCCCTTGGCGCCACAAACACGCACGCACGCGCGAGCAGCTCGCGACGGCTGTGCGGACGTGCCAACGCCGTGGGTTACCATGACAACGGATTTTGGTCGGTCGCTCGAACGTGAGTGAATGCCACCGCCCCTACCCGTTTTTTTTTTTTCGCTTTTAGCAATAGACTTTATCTTTGCATAGCAACCACCGATCGGTCGCATGTGCATTACGCTTGCTCGAAGGTTCGCGCTGTCCGTTTTTGCTAGCGTTTTGTTGTTTCAATTTGATTTCGGCCTGGACCGCCTTCTACGGAAGAAACACATCATCAAGTCAGGTGCGAAGGGAAGAGTGAGAGGAACCACTGTTGCGGAAAGCGTTACAAATAGTGCAGAAACTGGAGTCGTGACATCAGTGTTTGCGCCGGCATAACGCCTAGCACCAAGCGCTTCAAAGACTTGCTGTTACCGCACCTGGAACCGCGTCAGCGGAAAGCCCATACTGAACGTTTATTATTTGTGAGTTTATGCGCAGTCACGGCCGCGCATTTGAGAACACTGTTAGGTAAACAAACTTAACAGTGATCATAATAAGCAGAATTAACTAAACAATGTATTCTGGGCTTGCTCGCTGTCAGTAAACGTACTCCATTTTTTTATTGAATTTTAGGCTTCTTTTGCAAAAACCACCACTAATTGCTGTTGAAATTGTATCTCGACTAATGTGTTTAACTTGACTTTCTTGTGAACAATCCGCGAGCTTGATTTTATTTTTCGTTACCCGCCGTGGTTGCTTAGTGGCTATGGTGTTGGACTGCTAAGCACGAGGTCGCGGGATCGAATACCGGCCACTGCGGCCGCATTTCGATGGGGCCGAAATGCAAAAACAACCGTGTGCGGTGCATTGGGGGCACGTTAAGGATCCCCTGGTGGTCCAAATTCATCTGGAGTCCCGGAATACGACGTGCCTCATGCGCAAATCGCGGTTTCGACACGTGAAACCACCTAATTCAGTATAGCGTAGCTACGCGAGAAAGACTAGCCGATATTACGCCGACTTTTGCTACCACCCCTATACAACACAAAACTATGTTCAACTCCCTTTAAATACTTCGTGCTTGAGGCTCAATCGATCAACCGATCAAAGTTTATTTCAGTTCAGTTTCAAGCATAACTGGGGTTAAGAGAAAAAAGCAGTCTAGACAATTCGGCTAAGCTCTCAAACCCAAAAAGCAGGATATAAGATTTGCGAGAAGCAAAAATAATTAAGAGACAAAACATAGCACAACAAGCCCGATACAAGGAATACGATCTGTTTTACATTAAAGGGTTCGGTCCAATAAAACACTTCATCATGAAAAAAATAATATACACTACAATTTAGCCCACGTAAAGTCTCAAAAAGAAAGATCTAAGCATATAATCGTTGTGCACTTGAACAACATTGTGTTGTCTTCAATAAAACATTTATACAAAACATTTACACATCACAGTTACAAAAAAAATGTAGGTGAGCTGACTGACAAAGTTAACTCGGAAGAGAGAAAACGACAATGTCTAAAGGGACTGACAACCAATTTTCATGGTACCCATTCTTTTAATGCAATGGAAAGCTTACCGGTCTGAGTGTCTGATCATGAAGTGGTAACGCGGAAAATGCTGTGCAACATTTTTATCGAAATTTTTCGATCTGCAGAGAGGATGAAGTCGTTCACTGGAAGCATGCTGAAAACGGTGATAGGTGAGCGCGATAGTGATTATACACTGTCATTAGTGAGAGGCAGAGAAGTGCAGCTGTTACTGTGAGAAAGTATAGGCCTGCATGGGCCTATACTTTCCAACTCCATAGGCCTGCATTTTATGTTTTCCGAAGTATTAAAGTATTTCTGTGATAATAGCCATGTTTGCGTACTTTCCTGTCCAAATGCTTTGTTATTTTAACCAGTTCAAACGAAACAGTCGGACCGAAAGCGAAACGACGCTTTTACACGTGATTCGCAGTTCAGCGTGTTGCCGTAGCCATGCGTGCGCTTTTGATTTTCGAAGCAAAGAATAAAGCGCAAGTGTCTAATAACGTGACAACTGTAATTTTAAGCAATACTTATGTTGTATTTAATAACGACTGACTTACGTACAGTAACCTCACAGGCCACATCTGAAGTACGAATATTTCATTTCCAGGTGACGCCACTTATTGATTTTTGAGTTTTTCCTTGCCAATTTAAGATTATAATTACAGCGTGCTGGATTCTATCACTATAAATCCTGGTTACCTCATTCCCATCCAGGTCTCACGACAAATTCTGTTCAGTTGTCAGTCCCTTTAAGTTCCCACACAATTTAAGATTCACGCATTTAGTTAAAATAGATCTCAACATAATGACGCTGTAGTTAGTTCTACATCGACGTGACGCAAACGTTTTACATTATTGAGTTATGTACGGTGTTTTATGTGGGGTCAGTGTATTTTAAAAAAAGGTGGGTCATTTCGCGTTACTGCCTCTTTGTAGAAGCATGCGGGCCAGTACTCAAAACACTCGCTGTACAGTCACGCAAGCAGGGGATGGAAGTATTGGATGGAAGCATCGATAGTTCGCTCATTATACCTTACTCAAAAGGATATGCTACAAGACAACTGCATTTCTTTAGAGTAAAACCATTAGTTCCACGAAATGACGAAATTACAATGAATTTCTTTCATTGATCATTACATATACAGCGTTTTTATTATTCGTTTTGTGTCTTATTCTTCGAAACAGTTTATCTACCAACCCTTCTATGACCTCTCTGCGATCACCTATTTACTGGCAGAATTTTGTACTGAAAACGTATGGGATGAGTCAAGGCATTATGAAGCGTGTTAAGAATTATTCTAAGGGTTCTTTTTTTCTTTTGAAGTACGAGTAATCTTTATATCTTATACAGGGGTGTTACCCCTGCGCAAAAAACAATAATTTAAGTAATAATAAAAGTAAGCATAGTATAAGGTTAACTTAGTTTCACTCGGTAAAATGTGTTTATTGCGCGCCGAAATTCTAACAAACCTGGAGAGAATGATGTATACTTTATGTCATAGTAGCAGTGAAAACTATACCTAGGGAAGTAAATTCCTCAGCTGATTCAATATCAATAGCCAGAAGATGCGGCAGGTGCAATGCTTGTTTGTTGCGTGAGTGAGCAATGACAGACTTTGCCTTTGGGTCATTTATTTTTAAAGAATTGTGCTAGTACAATTAGGTTAAAGACGCAAGAACTACATTATCGGTGCCTGTTAGCAGAGTTATGTAATCGGAAGAAAAAAGCAAAGAGGTGTCGTCCGCGTCTATGAGGTATTTAGACTCCGAATGGACGTTAAATTGTTGACGTAGACATTAAAGAAGCCCTAAGAAAGTGCCTTGCGTAGCGCCATGTGTAATTCGCAGAACTCCGAATAAAAAATGACTAACCACGACATACTGAAAGCGAGAATTAAATTACGATTTATTTAAGTTAAGCGCATGCCCAGCGTGTGCTACAGGGTTCAAGCTTTGCGAAAAATAAGTGTCGTAGTTGAGCGTATATCGAACGCGTTGCTAAAGTCCACAAACACGCCTAGCCTGAAGAGTTCTGACTCAAAGTTAGTCAATATTAACTTTTTTTATCAACCAGGGCGTTTTCCGTCGAGCTATGTTTGGTGAAGCCATATTGGGCAGTCAGAAATTACTGAATGCGTAAAAGGAACACTGAAGACTAGAGCGAATAACTTATTCGAACATCACTTATTCGAACATCTTAAAAAAAAGAGCAGAAATGTAGATATAGGCCTAGTAATTCGTGAAAACATTCTAATCTTCTTTCTTTCAAATGGCTCCTGTTGCTAGCTGCATGTCCACTGCAGGGAAACGTGCACAACCAGTACAGTACTAGACGTATGTGTGTTACACATGGCACCATAAAGGATAATGCATGCTTTACCGGCCTGCTTTGTATATCATACGAAGAGTAAACAGTTAGATACAGAAATAGACATGCAGTATTGCATCAAAACTGCGAACGCAAGTATGAGGTTGAAAAGACTAACATAAATATGACAAATCGGACAATCTGTCAACAAGTGTGCATGGTACACTCAGAACAGCCAAAGAAAGTGCCAGAACAAGGAATCCTTACCATGCGCATACATTTACTGCTGAAAAGATCAAAATATAACCAGTCACAGTCTCTCGCGATCCATTTAACGTAACATAAACCTCACTTTCATGACTTGGTTAAAAGAAAGTACCGAATGCGATATTCAATCGCCTAGAAAGCTATAGATTCCAGGATTATAATTCAGATTTACATTATCATTCAGTCACAGTTCAGACAGTAACGTAATAAAGGTATCGCGGATGGCTGTTATTACACGCTATGGAATGACATTCTATCACCATGTGATGGCTATGGTAAAAAAGAGAATTTCATATATCTGGCCCTGCACAATATTTACCGCAGTTTCTATTCATGACTTGGTCTTGTCGACACATAGCGCGTCAATCTCCTCGAAGCCTGAGGGCAATAAATACGATTATCCAGTTCACACAGCTCCAAAGCATGCATCCGACCACGTAACCGAAATTAATATTTTATGTAATGCTCTTCCGAGATAATATTTTAAAAAATGATTGAAGGCGGCACGCAATCTAATAAGTGCACAAGGGGCCTCGCGAAAATACTGGCAGGCGGTCTACAGACCGACTTCACGAGGAGTTTCATTACAGCGCCGTTGTCGCAAGGAATGCCGGTAGTAGTACATTCCCTGGCAGACGAAAGAGTAACTATGGCTCGGAACATCTAGTTTCCTACTGATGTATAACTTGTTCCCTCACCACTTTCTTGTTTTTTTTTTCTTATCGATGCCAATTAATCAGTTTAACCTTGGAGAAAAAGACCAACTCCAATAAAATCTCACTTTCGCCAAATTTGTTGAGTTGTATACTCTACTAAAGCAGTCTTGACAAAGCCGCAGGGTCCAAACTTGCATAGTTTCCTTGTTAAGCAGCCTCTAAACAGCACTGAAGCAGACGTGTGCCCCTAGTGGAGGTCGCTGCGGGAAGCCGACCTTACCTGGCAGGTCAAGCCGTGCAGTGACGCGGTCATGCGTCGCTTCTTACCAATGGTAATGGCGGCGTTTCTTTTTTTGCCCTTCCGTTCCAGTATCAAAAAATGGCTACTTTTGCGAACTTTTACAGGCTATTTCGCTCGCATTTCAAACTTTGCATGGAGGCTCCTCTAAATCAAAACTATATTAAAAACTAGGCTATAGTAAAGCTAGGCTTTTTACACGGTCAAAAAATTTTGTTGCAGTTGGCCTCTGATCTCAAAGGTTAGGATGATGTACAGTAAGAACAGCGCTGAGAAACCGCACCCCCCCCCTCGCCCCATCGCCCAAAAGAAGTAAAAAAGGGCGCTGACAAAATTTACAGTGTAGACCGTTGGAAAAGAGTTTATGTTTGGTAGTCACACTTTTGAAGTCACGCAAGAGTGCTGTGGCAATTTATAACGAACTTCTTCATCCGTACAATATTATCCCGATCGTTGGTTTACCTTTCTTCTTCATAGTCTGCATGTACTCATCGTGATGGTGGGCTCGTTTGGGGTTGTCGCCGAGTCATTCGAGCTCAATAAAATGCTGCCCTAGCTGCTGTCGCGTTCATTTATCTAGGTCAAGTGTAGTAAAAGGGGTCCCCGGATAACAGGAAGGACATCATCAGACGAACGTAAATGGGTTGGAGCGCATACGGCAGGCATTTCCCAGTCATGAGGATGCTTACTACTATCAGAGTCCTTCCATGTTTTTGGAAGCACTCAACAACAAACATGGAAGGACTCTGCTACTATGCTTGAAAAGAAAAGTGAAAGTGTGCGATCATTGCATTCTTCGATCATCATTACATATGGGGCAGAAACGCAAGGGTAATAAAGGAGGACCAAAGACTACACAGCGATTGATGGGGCGATTATTATTAGCGTAATTATGTCAGGAACAAGATGAAGAAGCTTTGGATTATAGAGCAAACGGGGGTAGCTGGTATTCTATGGTTGAGATTAAAAGGAGGCAACGGAGCTGGCACGCCATGTGACGCGTTAAACAGATAACCGGCGGTCCTTAGTGAAACAGAACGGGTGCCAGGAGAAGGGAAGCAAAGTCGAGAATGGCTGGTGCGATGAGGCAAACGAACGCAGCATAAGGGTCGGCTGACTCACGACATGGGTGATTGGAGACGAGTGGAGGGAGAGTCTTTTGAGCACATTCACACCGGCGATTGATAGAGGTAACGCGACCGATAGCGACAAAGGCGCGACTCGCGGAGGCCGATGTTCACATCGGTAAGTGCGACTGCCCGTCGCCACACCGAGATGTATATCGATAAAGCCGCTCACGCCTGCTGGCACCTCAGTCGCCACTTGTAAAGTAAGCGTCAGTGTACACAGACGTCCTGTACATGATTGTTTTAGTAGCTTGCGACTGCAGTTACCCGAGTGAAAAATCGAACAGCTGAACGGCTGACCAGTCGCTTTTCGACCATTCACTCGATCTGCGACAACATGTCGCGCGATCTCTGCAAGTCGCTGCTGTGAATGAGCCTTCGTCCTGCTAGTATAGCAGGTGGGATGTAGTCCTGCAGCGGACATAAATGCAGCTCAATGACATACTGCAGTCAAGCGCTCGACATTCGCGATGAACAGCACCTATGTTTCGCCAGCCAGCAACGATGTATTTCCACAGCCGGGCGAAGCTATCAGTTGTCGCCCCGGAAAAAAGAAAGTCCATTGTTCGATGCACGACGAACAACGGGCTGGAATCAATCGCACTTCTGGTTCCCCAGCGGCACAGCCTGTACGGCATGCAAATGGCATCCGTGCGACGATTGCACGAGAGCGTTGCCATCGTGAGTGGCAACACGCACGCAAAGCAGTGGCGCCCCTGCAAACGAAAGCGGCGCGAGCCACTTGTTGAGCACCAGTTTTTAATTCGCTGACGGCGGAGGTTCTAAAGGTACAGGCACGCATGTGAAATAAGTGCCCCCACGTCAAAGGACAAGACATAACACGCCAAAAGGGTTCACGAAGCTACTTTTCCACAGAGCAGGGATGCAGCGTTGGAGCTCAATGGGTTACGCAGTACTTTGTTGTTGTTGTTGTTTCATAAAGGGACAATAAAGATATATCCTGTATCAGGACAAGGGAGAAGATCAATGAGCCAGTTGTTATTTGAAAAGACAGATATTCGTGGGTCCGCAACATTCATATGGGGACGAATTACCAGCCCAGCTGTTAAGGATGCATGCATAGGCTGCATACATTATGAAGTCATGCATTTTTTTTATTACAGCGCCACACTATACGCCGACACAAGCGCTGCCGCTTTTACCGCGCCTGCCATGCATCTGCCGCAACCGCTGCCGCAGCCGCGCCGGCACCTCCGACGTGCGTGACCTTACAACCACAGAAGCCCAGGCAATGTGCACAGGCGCCGTCGGCACATGCTTCCCCCTCTCATTATTCGTCAAACAGGATTTAAAACAAATAAAGTGCACGCAGGCCAACTTGCTACAATAAGTGCACTTTCTAATTAATTAAGTATTTCTCTTACAATTTCGAAATTATGTGGTTCAATTTGGACCCAGGCTATTAAACTTATCTTTGGAAGTTGGCGGGGTGCTTGAAGCCTGCTTCACCTCCACCGCAGGTCGGCCCGGTATCGCACTATCTCCAGCATCGGCGCACACATTCCTGTCGCCTATATGGACGTAAGCCGGCCAGCGCAGCCTTACCTCCTCCCCCCCCCCCCCCACCTTGGAAACGCATGCGGGGAATGCAAACAGGCATTTTGCTGTAAAAAATGATGGCAGCATGTCGGCGTTGACGTAAGCGAAAGCTTACAATTTGTTAAGCCAACAGTTTCCAGAATGGAACTATCCTTGTCTGGGCGGGTTGAAAGTTAGAAACTTTCAGACTATCAACTTTCAGGTCGCCGAGCGTAATCTTCGCGGGACAATATGATAAGACACGCGCACAGGCAGGAAACCCATTGACATACAGAAGCCACGCGAGGCGGAAAGCATCACGTTTGCAAATGTTCGGACTTCCTTCATACACCCAGTTTCGGTATCGGAGCTACAAAAGCCGAATTTTTCGTAAATGGATGCGTAATACCGTTTTCAGAACGGCTTAAGTTGTGTTTGCCTCCTCGGCGCCCTCCTACAATACCATCACTGCAGCGTTTGGGCTGTTCGACCATCTAGTGTCCGGCATGCTGAAAAAACGAATATCAATGATAACATCCTTACATCGGATAATTTCTGTGTTTTAAAACTATTTCCATTAATAATGATACCATGCATGGTATAGAGGCAACGCTTTAAAATATGTTGTATAAGTACACGCTACTAAAGTTCTTCCAACTCTTCGAACGAAACAGCTTCGCTGGAAATTGGGTTGTGATTATGGGTGGTCGCACAAACCTGTTGTTTGTATTTTGTTTCACTTCAGTCATATTTGTTATCGTCATCCTCAGCCGACGCGCAATATCCCAGAAAACAAGGTGGCGCGGCTGCTTGCTCGTAGCAACAGCCGACAGCTAAGACGTCGTGTTGTCAACCTAACGCGATTGCCCGTGTCGCAGCAACCCCGTGTCGCAGCAAATCCGGTGTCGGCGAAGTTCTGCATGAGCAAAAATTCCCGTACATATTTAGGTACATCTACATGCCACGCCTCCCTATATGACATGCGGTATATGCGGGTAATGTTGTCACACCATTCTATCGATAAAGTTGTTCATACGTTGTGTTACATACAAAATTATTGCTCGGAATTTTGAGATGGACAGCCCACAAACAAATATCATGAAACAACACACCGACAGCGCATGCCTTTTATGGTAAATCTTCTCAGACGCTATTAGAATACTAGAAGTGCGAAACAATGACGGAAACCTGGAAATGATGTAATTTTCTTCCAGGATCGGCCCACGCAAGAGGCCGCGTTTCTACCAGAACGCTGGCTTTTGTGCATAGCGTTCGCTGCAAGCTTTTCGCGGTAAACGTTACGGTTACATGCGCTGCCGTTGCCGGGAAGCGGGAGAAGCAGTCAGGGATCTTTGAATGCTGTCGCGTTCCACTCTTAAAGGCGAAGCTTCAGCGTCCTCCAAGTTTTTTTCTTTTTTTTTTTCGTGGTCACCAAGTCAGCCGCTGAGTTTATTCTTTGAAATCCCTGTTGAAAGCGCTGCTGTCGCGCGCATAACGGGTGCGCCCGCCTTTACTCCGCATTGTGTTTCGCGGTTTTCGCAGCAACTCTGAAACGTGAAAAGTGATAAAACCGAGGAAAAATGCACAGCATTCTAAACTGTTGAATATTACGTTTTGTAATGCGATGCACAAGTGGACATTCAAATTTGCACAATTACGCAATCAGAAACTTGGGAAATTACTTTTGATTAATTACGTAATCAATGATAGCATAAAAATTTACCAGCGTGCGCAAGGCGGCCGCAAACAAAACACCCTTGATCACATCGTTGTATGTCGTAGCACTTTTTTGTTTTGTTAAGTATCTTGGCCAACGTTATAGTCCGGACCATTCCTTGCTTGAGATTCAGTGCCCAACACAAATCCAGTTATCCCCTTCCCTTCATAGCAGCCCTTCCCAAAGCCACGCACATCCTACCTCAATGCTGAGCAGGACGTAACAAGTGGAAGCATATGGCGGACTCGCGCCAACGACCAATATGGCGCAGAAATGGTTGGTCGTACGGCTCCGACGTCCATTCACACAGACGTGAGGGGCCTCCACTCCTAAAGGGACACTCAAAGTGAGCTTTAGCTCGGAGGCTCCAGTCCAAATACATAGGAAGGAAGAGATCAATTTTCTCGACTACCACTGCACCAAATTTGACCAACTTTGCAGTATTTAAAAGAAAAAGTTGATATCTAGTGAATGTACGAAGCAGTAGTTTATTTATTTCGTCCATCCTTTTTATAAAAGGTTGTTCAAGGTTACAAAGTTTCGAAAAAAAAAAACGAGATTGTGACGTTATAACTGCAACACAGCGATAAAATATATGACGATTCTGTAAACGGCCCCTAATAATACATCCAAAGCACGTAAGATTTATGCACTGCACACTGCTATAAAATATACCATTACTATGTGAGTAGGACAATTGCAAAAATCCCGTAAAGGATGCAACACACGCAGCTCAACTGCAGATTAATGTATCAGTACTGCCCGCTCTAGATGGTCTCATGGATGCAGTTTACAGAACTTCAATATCTGTTTTGGTGGTTAAAAATTTGCAAAACTCGTGCTTCCTTTTCTTTAACATACCAATTTTCGGCAGTTTTCCTGAAAAATTCTAGGCTCTGAATCGATCTTTTGCTTCCTATTGGCAACTCCGGAATCCGCTACTTGAACTGGAAACGCTGTCCAAATAAACAAAGATGGCTACTACATCTAGGTTCATGTCGGCTATTTCGCTTGTTGCTGTGGTCCCGTTTCTGTTTTGTTGCGTCGAATCGAGGAGTTCCGTGGAAGCTGAAAGCTTCCTTGCTGCCGATCACCTTATTTTGATCGGCCTCGAAGATTTCAGCGACGAAATCGAGCAAATAGTTGCGATGTGCGTGCAAACGTCCGGTCTGCCGAGCGAGCCGCATCAGATATTTTTTTAAAGACAAATAGCCTTTCGAGCTAGTCGGAGGTTAAAAACGGAAGTGCTAGTACATAGCAATCCTCCGAAAGGTGCAAGCGCTTGTTCGCGGTGTTGCTTCAATGCTACAGGTGGGATACTTGACTGCTTTCGACCTTCACAGGCACGAGTGAATGACAACCGATCGGAGCAAGTTGAGTTTCTACCATGTTTCCAAATTTTAGCGAGGCTTTTATTTTGGCAAAGTCAGTTGTGTTAGTGTAAATGCCTGACTTGGAAACGAATTGAACCACTTGTAATGGCATTTAGCTGTGTGCATGTGGGAAAGCAAACTATGGCGGCGCTACATGAGCGCAAGTCGGAAGCTCCAAAGGTGGAACGAGCCCTGTTTACAGTTGCTTCTAAATTTTTTCCGAGCAAATCAGCTTACAACTCACCGCGTTGAACGAGAAAAGAGCATCTTCTTGGATCGCTAAGCTAAAACATGCTATGAAAACGATACGTCGCTCCGCGGTATAACATGTGTAATGATCAGTTTAAGGCCATCAAAGGCAGTTATCATTCCTGCTGCCATGTCTGCACAAAAAAGCACATTAGCGAGAATATTCCTGCAGCTTAAGGCATTAGTAACATCCATTCCGGGGTATCATCATCATCAGCCTGGTTACGCCCACTGCAGGGCAAATGCCTCTCCGATACTTCTCCAACTACCCCGGTCATGTACTAATTGTGGCCATGTCGTCCCTGCAAACTTCTTAATCTCATTCGCCCACCTAACTTTCTGCCGCCCCCTGCTACGCTTCCCTTCCCTTGGAATCCAGTCCGTAACCCTTAATGACCATCGGTTATCTTCCCTCCTCATTACATGTCCTGCCCATGCCCCCCCCCCCCCCACCATTTCTTTTTCTTGATCTCAACTAAGATGTAATTACCTCGCGTTTGTTCCCTCGCCCAACCTGCTCTTTTCTTATCCCTTAACGTTACACCCATCATTCTTCTTTCCATAGCTCGTTGCGTCGTCCTCAATTTAAGTAGAACCCTTTTCGTAAGCCTCCAGGTTTCTGCTCCGTAGGCGAGTACTGGTAAGACACAGCTGTTATACACTTTTCTCTTGGAGGGATAGTGGCAACCTGCTGTTCATAATCTGAGAATGCCTGCCAAACGTACCCGAGCCCATTCTTATTCTTCCGATTATTTCCGTCTCATGATCCGGATCCGCGGTCACTACCTGCCCTAAGTAGATGTATTCCCTTAGCACTTCCAGTGCCTCACTACCTATCGTAAATTGCTGCTCTCTTCCGAGACTGTTAAATATTACCTTACTTTTTTGCAGATTAATTTTTAGACCCACTCTTCTGCTTTGGCTCTCCAGGTCAGTGAGCATGCGTTGCAATTGGTCCCCTGAGTTAGTAAGCAAGGCACTATCATCAGCGAATCGCAAGTTACTAAGGTATTCTGCATTAACTCTTATCTCCAATTCTTCGCAATCCAGGTCTCTGAATACCTCCTGTAAACACGCTGTGAATAGCAGGAGGGGCATTCCGGGGCAGAAAGCTATAAATGACCAAAAAGCAATTGAAGCTTAAGCGTGCATCACTGTAAGTCATCAAAGCGCCTGCCTGAAAAAGTACACTCCGCGATTTGAAATGCCAGCAAGATGTTTAAAGAAGGCGGCCTGAGTGAAGTGTTCTGAAAAAAAAAAAACAACGGTATAGTATCGGTCACCTTTCCCCAATGCAGAAGTTTCTTATCAATGTCACACTCCGATGCGCGTCGTCTGCTTCTTTACAGAAGCAATGAAATCATATATAGCGGTCTTACCACCGCGATGACACGTATATAGTACACAACAAAAGTCTTTCGGTATCTGCTTTTTGTTTTCATTTTTCGGGACTGTGTGTAGCGGCATCACGACGATTTGAGAACTACGAGTCATTCAGCGCATGCGAGAGGAAACCCTCTTTCGCTTCAAGCCTGAACTTGGATAGGCTGTTTTCCGCGCGGTAGCTAGGTGGCGAGCGTTTGCTTGGAGTCGCGAATAGTCAAATGCAACAAAAATTCAAATCGGTGCAGCGGGTATTTCATGAACGCGTCTCTGCGTTTTACATATTTGAGCAAAGGACATCGGAGTTGCCGTCGAGCGAAAGCTTCCTCTCAACAGAAACACAAAATCTGTTTAGACTGACAAAGTATTATTCAAGAACTCTTATATTTGTCCTCTTTGCGATAACAGGTTGATTACCGGAAGAGAAAGTGAAGGATAGAATTCCATTGTTTGAATTTCGCGCCAGAACGCCTGCATCGAGCCGTCATTGTGACGGTTCATATTCCAATGCATTTTCCCGTACTTGGCCGCGTTGGCTCCGTGAACATTCCTGAAGTTGGTCATGTTCAGTTTTTGACTTCTGTAGAACTATTCCATCGTTAACGATATACCAGTCCCCCGAAGACGTCATTAAGATCAATGACGTCACGGCGAGCTGTTGTGGGAACTCCAGAGCAGCGTCGCCCCGTGCCTTTTTTCACGCCTCTTGTGGCTTACCAAGGTAGTAGTGTTTTTGGTACCGCAGAAGGGTAATCTACAAATGCAGGTGAACTCATTTTCCATTCAGTGTCGTGCAACAGTGTGTGTGTGTGTGTGTGTGTGTGTGTGTGAGAGAGAGAGAGAGAGAGAGAGAGAGAGAGAGAGAGAGAGAGAGAGCATGCATGCGTGCGTAAAGTTCACGTGTCCCAGATTCACGTAATAGTTCTGTGGAAACTCGGAAGGTGGAGAGGAGTAATTAATAAAGGGAAAATGAGACATCCACCCAATCGTAGCACTTGCTAAAGTAGGATACAACTTTAAAAAACAGCAGTTGGCAACCAAGGCACACGAAGGGCGCGGGATTCTTAATCTGCCAGCCAATCACAGAAGCAAACAAGATCGTCGTCATGCGACCAGTTCAAAGTGGCGTCGTACTTGATACCTCCGGAGAGTCAAGTGTTCTTAGTCTTTTCATCAGCGGAAGCGACAAGGTGTGCAAGAGTCACGGTCAAAGTGCTTGAAGTCCGACCTTTTCATTCTTCAAAAGTCTGCGGCACAGTTCATTTCACTGCTGACCTCGTTTTATTCATGAAACTTCACTGCCAACTGAAGTGGAACTTGACAATAGATAGTTGCAGCGAAGCATGCATTTTATTTCAATTGAATAAAGAATTAGGCTGATTTGTGGCCGTCGCCACACGCGATGGAGCCCTACACCACGCCTGCAGCGTCACTACCCCCACTTCCGAGACGGCTGAAGAAGTGACCATCGCCCTCGCCACTTTGGATCCCACCTGTCACACCATAGTGTGTGACTCTCGCTCAGCCGTTACTAACTTCAGCAAAGGCCGTATTTCTCCCCAAGCTCTTCGCATCCTCTGCCAGGCACCACACTCTAAAGACAGCATAATCTCCCTAACATGGATCCCGGCCCATGCGGGCCCTGTCCACCCACACCTCCCCAATCTCAACGAGGTCACCCACTCCATTGCGCGAGGTCTAGTCAACCGCGCCGGAGTCACTGGAGAAGAGTTGGACACCAGGGACAGTCTGACAACTTATAACGATCTCGTTAAGGCATTTCACCTCAGTCGCCGAATCTTCCCCCGCCTCACCCAAAGTTCAGCCGGGCGCAGGCTACCACCCTGCGTCTACTACAAACAAACACGTACCCTTCACCCGCCCGCCTCCACCTTATATTGCCGGACGTCTACACTACCCCCAACTGCCGGTGCTGTGGAATTCACCCGGCTACGCTTCCGCATATGCTATGGGAGTGCCCAGCACAGTACACCCAGACTAACACCACGACTCTCTCGTCGAGGTTGCATGAGGCTCTGCGGAGCTCCGCCCTCGACGACCAAACCTGGGAGACCCAGCAAGCCCGCGAGGCGGCGGCGAGGCAAGCCCTCGACGTCCCTTCGTGGGAGGCTTAGGCCCGGCCATCATAAAGTGCTGGTTCTACAATAAAAGTTTATTCCTCCTCCCTCACCGTTCCACTATAACAGACGAGTGAGCACGTATGAAATTACATCCTTATAATTTTATTTTTGTGGCTACTACCTAATTTAGGTAAGGAATGTTTGAAGTCAGAATTATTTGCAGCCTCGTGGAGGAACAGTGGCGGGCAGTTATGAGGGCACGGACGAAGACTTGAGTTGTATCCGACTATACGAAGGAAACCCATACAGGTTCCTAGAAAGAAAAGCCTTGCAGTTAAAAAATTCGTTCTGGTCCAGGACTCGAACCTTGGACCACTGCCTTTCCTGGAGCTCAGATGGGAGAGCGGCTACCCCAGAAAGGCAGTAGTCCCGGTTTCGAGCCCCAGACCAGGACGAACTTTTTCAACTGCAGTGCTTTTCTTTCAGGGAACCAGTATGGGTTTCCTTTGTAGCAATTGCTACGGTTGGATGGATGTCTCATTTTCCCTTTATTAGTCACAGATTTAGGCGACAGGCGAATTCATGCAGCTCAAACGGATTTGAGGCGGGTCCACAGGGTCGGCTAGAAGAGGCAAGTCAAGGCGAAGCGAGCTGGCGGAATATTCAATTAGGGCAAAATGAGTGGCGAGAAAATCCTAACCGAGAATGAGTTCGCGAGGGCAATGCTCAATGACGGTGAACGACGGTGTTTCTCTCAGCGATGCCGAGTCGGGCAGAGCACATGCCACAGTCCCTCTGTCAGCGACTCGTACGGCTCGGTTCGGGGCAGGCATCAGAACTTTTTTGAGCTGATGGCGAATGGTAGCACTCATAATGCACACATGTGCCCCGGCGTCGATGAGCACACGGGAACGTTGTCAACGAAAACGTCAAAAGCTTCTGGTTCATGGGTATGGTCAAGAGAGGATTTCGTCAACACAACTCCACCTTGAGTAGCTGCACTGTCTAGTTTTCTGGTCAGGGGCGCTGTGAATCGGTTGAGAATAATGTCACTGGAACCTTCAGCTGAGAAGGAGCACGGTGAGGCGCAAGCTGACTAGATTGACGGCGGGAGGGCGAAGGGTGCAGCGGGGTCTTGTCAAAGGTAACATGAAGGGTTGGTCATACAGGGAGCAAATGAACGAACTAGAAGGAGGAGGGCGCACGCGGTCGGCAGATGAATAGCGTGTCGGAGAAGTCCAGTGGCTGCGGTGAGCGATGCACCCGACGAGTCGGCAGTTAAAACATGTATCAGCTTTTCATCTATAATGGTGCGACATTCGGACGGGTTGCATTGTCCATTAATAAGAGGTGCGAAGTGGGTAGAAAAGAGGTTCAGAGCGCACGGGACGAACTAAGGGAAGACAATCATTTGACCATTCCTGGCGGAATTGTTAGTTACTTTTCCAGTAACTTTTGTGCTTCAAATGCATCAAACAGTGGTTTCCTTAAAGTAACTGGAACCCGTAATTACTTTGTTTTGCGCTAAACAAAGTAATTATGGATTCGCACCAATTAGCCTGTCAACGCATGGTGCTGAGTAACTAGAGCGCCAATGGATTTCGTCGGACACATTGAAAATTAAATCTCTGAACTCGTGTTGTCCAGAGAATTCGTTCCTAGTGGATTCGCCGTGCGAGCTCAGCGGTTATAATTCATAGATTGAGATATGTGCCGTAACATAATTAACTAAAATGTTATTTAGCATAATTAAATTAATTATTCATTGAACATTTTGATTCCTCATAGCATTAATGGCCGCCTCATCGAGCAATTTGTAGATCAAGGGTTATAATGGTGCTATCTGCCATAGGTAATCTTTAAAAATTTGGCGCAGCCAGAAAGAACATTCTATATATATCAAAGCGCCAGCGCTGCCACCTTTCTGAACTATGTGGATATGCATAGGAAGGCAGGGCAAAGCTGCGATTACCTGTACGTATTATTGCCGTCGAAGAGATAGATAAGGAACGACATCAAAGTGATAGATGTATAACAGTAGGCGTGCACGAGGGTATGTGTAGTCGTCTGCCTCCCTGTCATACCGCCACCATCATGCACGACATTATTGCGCACATTGCGTTCTACTCATAAGGGAAGGCATGCCTGCCGACTCTCATGATTTGCTTAGGAGACTCCCAAATTTTGACCAGTTCTCCCGATTACGGACATGGCCATAAATATCTTGAAAACTGCCCCAACTCCACTGCGAAAAAAAAAAGGAAGAAAATGCATCAAGCAGCACTGTCGCATCGTAATTCGCATTATGCGATAACCAGATAGCCGAAGTCAGATTTATATGTAAGCCATTTGTGTGTAGACAGTGTAGTTCTAACTAGAGCACTGCACGGGCTCAAGCTGGCCCGAAAGCCCAGCCCGACCCAGCCCGCGGGCCTGTTCGGGCCGGGTAAGCAATCGTAGAATCGGGCTCAGGCCTCAGCCAGGCACGGATATGCCATTTGCCAGAAAGCTGAAGACTCTAAAATTGGCAGCCCTATGAATATTTTAGGTCAGTGGTGTCAGTCTGTTTCTGCGAAAGTTGGGCCAGACAGGCCACCACGACAAAGCAGCGATAGGCTGCACAGATTAGTGTGTGTTAGCATAATTGTCATGCCGTCGTCGTGCCTCGACCGTTCCATCGACCTCGTCCTTGTTCGTGATCCTATCGTAATCATGCCGTGGTCATTCAACCGCGATTACACAACGACGGCAAGCGACGGCAAACAACCTTACTTTGGTTCTGTCCAGCTACGTGGCATCTTTAAAGTTTGGCTCAAGTTACGTGGGACACCTGGTATACTGCCTCAGAACCATTTGGAAAGTGTACTGTGGTATCATACTTTAGCACACAAGCATGCTGAAGATGGGAAGGGCTTTTTCTTGTTTTTTTCTTTTTAGAAGCAACCCCAGCAGAAAACATGATGCAGTGAAATCTGCATCTTGCGATTTTCTTTTTCTTTTGTTTTTTGTATGCGCCTTCCTTAAAAATAGGCATGCAGACATAGTGCCCCCCTTGAAGGCTGTTGCCAGCTTGCTTCGGCCCTATCTCCCTCTGTTCATTGTATCTGTGTGTGCTCATATCGAATAATAATCTGTGCGTGTTGGGCTAGTATATTCACAACCGAACAAGATCTTGGGACCAGGGCGTCACACATCGCAGCTACAAAAGGCCACGAAAGCACTGCTGCAATTTTCGAAGGCTACCAGATTGAGCGACCGTCTATGATCCAGACTTAGGACCATCTGCAATATCGAGCAGAAAACTGTTCCACGTTTGATGATATCTGCGATATCGAGCAGAAAACTGGGATATCCACGGCGGACTTCCTGTTCTCTTAATCTTTCCGTCCACTTTTTCCTTCCCCCAATTGCAGGGCAGCCAACCGAGCTCAGTTCCGTTAACCTCTCTGCCTTTCATTTAACCTTTTTCTTCTCTCTCCCTCCCTTACAATAACTGAGAACTCGACGATGCTTTGTTTAGGTTCAAGGACTAATGGGTCGAACCGAGCCAGGCCAGGCTGGGCTGGGAAGAGGCCAGGTTTGAAATTTTTGAAATTACCGGGCCCGGTTCAGGCAGAGCAACACATGGCACTTTCGAGCCCAGGCGAGGCTCGAGCCTTAAAAAAAAGAAGAAATAAACAATCTGTGCAGTGCTCTAGGCCTCAGTTCGGTTCAGATGGAGACAGGCATTGAAGAGTGCACATGAGGCGAAGCTCTTACATGATTTGAATAATGACTGGTTCCCTTTGCCGTATTTACCAATGTAGTTTTCTTATGCAATGAAGCATATTGAGTGGAAAGGGTCCACTGCAACGAGAGCTACTATGTGTTTTCTAATCATACATGCACCATCTCAGGCCACAGTAAGAGCGCCGAGAAGTTCGATAACTCTGCTGGTAGCCATTCAGAGCTGTTTCTGATGTTGTTGTGGCAATTTGAGCCCTTCTTTAACCCACCTTGCATGCCCCGCATATGGCCTAGTACGCCTTTCTCAATTACTATATATATGCGCAGATGCACCACCAGTATCGGTATCAGTATGAGCACCAATACGTCTAATAACTCTACAAGCAGCTATTAAGAGCTTTCTGATGTTGCTGTGGCCCAGAAAAAAAAAGAGAAATTTTTTTCTGGCAACACCTGCACATAAATGCCGCGTACAGCTGATGACACATGGTACAGAGACTGCCTATGTTTGTAGGCAGTCTCCCTGCACCACCACACATCCAACTTTCATATCTTTATCCCATGGAATTGCAGCCTTGTGACCACTGTTTCTAATTGCTTAAATGGTTTTATTTTCGCATTTTCTGTTTTTGCATATGGTCCTTCTGCGGGGAGCAAACAGGATTTGCCATCCTCTCTTTTGACGACCACCGCAATAAATGCTGCTGCTATCCTGCTTTCAATGAAGCAGAAATTACTTCCACATCGGCACGTACACGAGGGGCCAAAGGAGGCCCGGCCCCCGTTGGCCCTCCGAAATTATGCAGCATACCCCTCCCGCCCCCACCCATGCCACCACTCCTCCCACACATTCCTAAAGCGCTGCCAAATCAATCTTGAGACCTGAAAGCTATTCGGCGGTCAACATTTTGCTGCCTTTTTCACTCCTTTTGGATGGCGGTAATTATCGGCATCTCCTCGGGTGTGAAGGTTCTGTTTTATCTTATGAAGAAAGAACTGACTGAAATTACCTGTGGCAATGACACAGGCGGTCAAAAGGTTTTGTTTTCGCTAGACTCTGTGCCACCCATACTTTCGCGTTTCAGTAGTTTTGTTATTGCATAGTGCTGCACTGGTCTTGATGGCTTACGAAACTCGCACAAACTGCAAGCAACAGAGAATTCAACTTCCATGTGATGTCGCGGGATGCCTGAACGGTCTACACCACTTGACCAAAAGGCAGCTGCAGCGGCGAATCCACCTTGCGGTACCGAGCCAGTCTTGGCTCGGTACCGCAATCGCTCGGGCACCGTTTTACTCACTGACGGCAGTAAGCAGTAAAGGGTGGTGATAGCGTATGCAATGTCACAACTCCCACAGTTGGTGGCGGGAGATTTGAATTTTGAAAACAGTATTCAGACCCTTCAGATGCAATTTTCTCTTAAACTAAGTCTTTTCTTGGCACGAAAGAAGCGTTGCGAGGTTTCTGGAATGGTATTTAAGCAGTCCACGTTGACTTAGTATTTGCCTTAGTGTCCCTTTAAGAGCATAAACCAGGAAAAGTTTGTCATGCTGTGTGTGCAAATACTAGTAAGCTAAATCATTCTAATTCAAATGCATAGAATAACTACTTAATCTGGACAGCTACAATCACATACTTTATTAAGGACACAGGCCAGTAAACAATTTACATAAATGGATCGTTGATGCAGCAATTACTTTAGCTCAATGCTATTCCTTTCTGGTCATACACCACTTGCCATATTTATTCGATTTTAATGTGCCCTCAATTGTAACACACACCCATTTGCCATGACCTAAAACATGAAAAGTCATTTACAGTACTGCGCACCTCATTCTTTCATACAGAAATACAACTTTCTCTCATTTGGAAAAACAAAGATTTACTCGCAATGCGCTAAAGTTGCAATAAATAAAGCTGCAGTTTTGCCCGAAAGGCAAAGCATTGATAGCAAACTAGTAGACAGCTATGCGAAACGTAAAGATAGTAGTTTTAACGGCTGCATAAACTTTCGAACATTTGCTTACTAGCTAAATTAACAAGCATGGTGCCACATGCACACAAGAAAACATGAACACGTCTCACTCACTGACCGCGGAAACTGTTTATCAGAACGCTGGAGTGAGGAAGTGCAGTAGCAGGACTATGCGAATTGAGCTTTCTGCAGCCTCTCACTTCAATGTGAATTAAGCGACGAGAACACAGCACGGTGCACCTAGATTCGTAGACTCTGTCTCCATCGCAGATCGCTTCCGAAATAGGGGCCGCACGGCCGCACTGTACACGGCAGCCACCAGAGTAGAACGTTTCTCTGTTCGCGCCAGTCCAGCACACAAGTTTCAAGAACTCTAAACGCCTGTGATGCGACCTGATTCCTGTCCGTCTGCACACGTGATCACTCCTTTTAATTGCAGCATCGTGATGAACTCGGCGTGTCTTTGCTGTCGGCACTTCTGTGCTGATAGAGCAAACACAGAAAACAGGAAGACGGACAGTGGACTAACATAAGCACACATACTGGAGGAAGCTACGGCAGCTAGGCTTGAAGCACGTATAAGGCAGCCATTTTGAAATGCCAATGACGATTTGGTAATGCAGATTTAGGGTCATACTGGATTCAAACGCACACGCAATTTTTGGACCTGTTTTATCGAGGAAGAAGTGTGCATTAGACACAAGTAAATACGGTATGATCGGTTGATCATGGTGATAATGTAGGCAGGGTATCACTTCGACCTATGACGGAGCAAAAAGAAAAACATTTTAAATAGAATTGTTACATTAACCTGGCCAAAGTTTTGGTGACAGCAAATGTATATTGTGATAAAATCATGAAGATGGAATGTGACAAGAAAGTGAAAATGATTATGATTCACACAAACAGATCACGTATCCTCAAGCTGCTTTTTCTGGTATTTATACATGACAGTGTTGATTTCTTGCATGGCCTCCAGCTGATCACTTTTGTTTAGTCCTCGGATGCAGCTCGCCACATACATGCAAAATTGGAAAACCTTGTCCTTTTTAAAACCGTTTTCCTTGCGCTCATCGTGAAGCATTTTCAAATGCTCCACGCACGTTGCCATTGAGTTGGCCATGGTTGTCTCCACTGACGAGAGGTTCTGGTTCGTGTCCTCTGTGTTGTGAGTAGGTGGTACCACACTGAAACAGACAGTCAAAAGTTGAGTTATCGACAGGCAATTGAATGACTGATTATCGGGGTTTGTGTACCAAGGAATCATAATGATTTATGGTGTTTACTGACACAAAGACCACTACAGCCATAGAGAGTCAGAGCAACAGTGATTGGTTGGCTCAAGGTTATGGAAATAAACAGACAATCTATGTATTGAAGTGGAAATAAAGACTGTATAGTCACATGTTGAAAAGAAAAGGGTACTGGGGTGATACCATGTAAAATCGAACAAAGGATGGCCGGTCAGCCTTTTAAATTCGTTTCAAAATTTTAAATATTGTTGCCTGATACGTGGAAAAAAAAGATCCGCAATTGATTTTGCTGCCAAAATTTTTTCGAAGCACCAGGAATCAATAATGATGAAGAGGTGGAGTGTCGCACTTATGTGCTTTGCTAAAAGTTTTGGCCATCTTTGGTTATGAATTACACAAAATATATTAAAGTTAGGTAGCTGACATTTCTTGAAGTAAATATATACATGCTTGCGTTCAGTTATTTTTGGTTTAATGTTTTTATAAAATACCTCAAGATCGGCCCAGGAAAAATTTTTTTGTCTACTTCGCAGGTCCTTATCTCAAGAAAGGCTTGTGGCAGAGCGGTAACAATTCCGCATTACATTCTAAGCATACTTATTTATAAAGATGCTAAAGCTTATGCTTATGTAACTTTTCAATAAAGAAATACGATTGCGCTAATTTTAAGAAAACACCAAACAATGGGAATTTCTGACGACAATAAAAAAAGCCCCATTTTTGATATTTTTTACACTTTGTCCACTTATTTTCTCTACATCAACTTTCACAATCATTAAAAACATATTGCATAATTTTATTCTAGTAGTAGTTACGGCCCGTTGAATGAGACCCTTATGCAACGATAGGCAGTTGTTGCAGATCCGACTTCTTGGCCACTAAGTGTATAGAATGTAGGTCAGATTGGCTTTCTGCTTCTTAAAAGGCCAGCAAAGCCGAAAAAGGTGTCAGCGGCACTGTGGACGTCAATTTCGAGATGATTTGGTCACCAGAGCCACCATGAGAGCGGGGCTACGGAGCAGGCGCACCCCAGATGCTAATTTTAAGAGAAGGCGCAGTGAGGGCTCGTTTTCGCGTTCTCAGAGAGTCTGAAACAGTAACACCTCTTGGGTAACTCCCACGCAAGTGCACTGGAGCTTAGCTATTCTACTTGCCCTTCGTTCACATTGCAGCCAGACGGTGATAACATGAAGGAGATGGAAGCAAGATCAAAACCCTAGCGGGGAGCTATGAGCGCTCACTTCATGCACGCGGGCAACAGCCGCTGCAGCCAAAAAAACTGCGCTGCACCAGTTGCGATCAGTACAAAGCATGAACGTGGCACTCCAGTGGCAAAGCAACATACGGAACGCCAAAGGAAACAAAAGCAAAACTATCAGTAACCAGACGCCTATCTCAGATGACGGCAGCAGACGGCCTCAACTGGCCGCACGTTCAATCTGCTGTTCACGCTTCATTCGACGCTGATAGTGCTTGTGCTTTGCTCTTACTCTACTGCTCCTGTGTGTCTGATGGCAACAAAGTATAGCTCTGAGCGAGTGTATTGTGCCAACTACTTTTCGAAGCACAAGAAGCTCATTGCAAAGAACCGAAATTTCTGGAGTTACCGACATAAGCATCAATGTTTTGAAGCAACTTTTAACATGTAGAAGATCAGTGACTGTCAAAGAGACGGACTACTTGTGCTACCCGTGCTTTCGCTACTTCTGAAATCAAATATCTTCACGGAACACACAGTTGAGCGATGACATTTTTATGGCCCCTGAAGAAATCGACGTCATCAACCACAGCATTGCGACTACCGGCGTGTCCCCTTTGAAGCTTACAGGCGCAGTGTGAAGTCGGCACAGGGCTGCTTACATCAAGAGAAAACAAAGGGAGGTGCAGAAGGCAGTAGCCGAAAATGTTTGCTGCAACATATTTTGGGCGTACAACCAAGGTGATGCATTGGGAAATTCAGCCAAAGGAACGTACTCCTTTCGTGCACAGTGGGCCGAAAGCTTTCAGCAAGCTTATACAGCATCGACGACACCCCAGGAACGTCGTCAACTTGTCACTCTCCTGCCATCAACACCATTGAAAATGAAATTAAGAAGCTTATTCCTGAATCGATGCATCAAATCAACAAGTCCAGGAAACTGAAAGAAAATCACAACATGTGGTACCGACCAGATCCTTTCACCAGGCATGAGGTGAGCCCTTAGTGTGCATCTGCGGCGTGTGAGTACCACACGAAGGACGAGTTGGAATGTTTAGACAAAGCCTTAACAGAAAGGATGTCCTGTTAGTTACGATCAATGGAGTAAAAATATTAGTAACAAAGCGTCTCATTACAAGATCTATTAGTGAGGCATTTCGCATGTATACAAGGATGACCATCCTAATTCTGGCATTGGCCTATCAAAATTCTACAACTTGCGACCGCACTGGGGAAAATGTTATCCCCGACATGATGTGTGTGTTTGTGTCATTTGCGCCAACTATAAACTTTGCCTTGCCACTCTTGAGAACATTACTGGCCACAGAATCGATGCTGATGATGTTCACTCAGAATTCATTTGCATTCCATCACCAGCTCAGTGCCTCTTAGGCAAATGCAATCAGTGTCTAAAAGGCAGGTCCCTGACAGTAGAGGAACTTAATATCCCAGAAGACGAAGAAATACTGCTAGCGACGTGGGAGGCAGGCGACCTTGTGAAAAAGGTTTTGGATGCGCACACTTTTTTAATCATCTTCGGGTGTTAGTGACACGGTGGATCGTGCACAACCACATCAGGAAGACTCAAGGCAAAGCTATTTAGGAGAAAAAGCAATGCACACAGCATGGGAGCATTGTATCCCACTTTGATTTTGCCAAAAACGGACTGTCGTTATTTCTGACGAGAGAGAGAGAAATTTATTTACAGAAAGGCAGAGAGGTCGGCCTGAGCTATAACTTGCTCTGGCCTGCTACTCTACTCTGGGGAAAAGGGATGGGGAGGGAAAGGGCTGATGAATGATGATGGTATAAGGAAGAGATGCGTATATACAAATTCACAGAGTTGTGGTATCTCTAAAGGCGTGCGTCCAACCCAGTGGCTTGGAGAAAAGCTACAGCGGCTCTTGTTGCCAGGGCTGCGCTGGTTGCATTAGGCCAAGGACCTAAAAGAAACTCGTCCGATAGCGGTCTCTCATGGATGTTTGCTATGGAAGAGACAAGTTGCTGTCGTTCTTGCGCGTACGCGGGACACACGCAAAATATATGTTCAAGTGTTTCCGGCACCTCACAGCATTCACAGTTTGGGCTAGTATCACTGGCACCTATCATATTTTTATAACGGTTGGTGAATGCGACACCAAGGCGAATCCGGTGCACCATGCTCGTGTGGTTTCTTTTGAACTTGGGAGGCACGAAATCTCATTTCTTGGTCCCATTTGTGTAATCGCTTGTGTCGTCGATCTGGTTGGGTCCAGTGTTCCAACGTAGAGTTGCGGTTTACGTGACGAAGTAGGGCGTTTGTGTCTGTTTGTGAGAACGGAATGCGTACTTCACAAGCATTATCTAAAGCAGTTTTTGCGAAGTTCAGGCATACCACTGGCAAAAGCAGTAAGTATCCGTGTTCGCATGAGTGGTCCTAACGAAAAAATATAGGAAAGTTTTCGCTATTGTTAGTGATGACTTGAGCCAAAATTACACTCACACCTGCTTGGCTCTAAAGAAAGTGAAAAAATGAGTGGACGATAACCTGCTGGTATACTTCAAGGTGACATATGTGAGATACGGAGCCGCTAGTCATTTTAAAAATAGATACCAGCTTTTCGAGTTGGGATAGAGCGATTGTCCCAATACCCAATGGATATTCTCAGCAACTATACACAGCAAAAATGCGTGCGACAGAGTTGGATGACTCATCAAGCAATGCTCAACAACTTGAGAACAAACCCTGAAAGTGCAATTCGAGCAGCCAGAGACCTTGTAACTATTTTATCAGAAAAACTGTGCATCTAATACATCTTGAAGAAGTTGTTGCTTTCCGCGGGTTAAAAAAAGGGATGAGAGTGCCCACCTTCCATGGCATTCTGTCTTGGCAGCTATCCAGGTCAATAGAATGAATTGTAAGCGGCGTGCATAGCCGGCTCTGCATGGAACAAACTACGTGTACAGGAATGAAGGCAATCTGCATTGGCGAATCATTTTAATTACAGCCCAGAAACAAATTTTGTTTTAATGATTCTCCAGGAGCTTTTTCATTTTGCTAAAAGATTATTTGGAATATGTTGCTTGCCTATTGAATTTTATCCTCTTTTTGGGTAATCTAAGTTGCGTATCCAACTCTGACTACGTTTTCATGGAGGTGAAATGCTGATTCCAAATCATTCACTACGGTGCCTCTCCCAGCTAATTTGCAGCGTTTAGACATAAAGGACTAGATACAATATCATGCCAAAATTGAAAAGTCATAAGCGGTCACAAATGCCAGACTCTTCAGACCTGCATGGTGTACTGAGCCTTGCGCAAGGGCTTCAATGGAACAGGCAGTTACTAGTGCAACAAAATTATGCAATATGTTTTTAATAATTGCGAAAGCTGAAGTAAAGGAGAATAAGTGGACAAAGTTTAAGAAATATCAAAAATGGCTTTTTTTGTTAATTGTCAGAAATTTCATATTTTTTGTTTTCTTGAATTTAGCCCGATCGTATATTATTATCGAAAAGTTATAGAAACATAAGCTTTAAAAGTTTGACAGGTATGTTTAGACTAGAATGCAGAATTATTGCCACTCTGCCACAAGCCTTTTTTGAGATAAAGGCTTGGAAAGTAGAAAAAGAAACATTCCCTGGGCCGAATTTTCGAAATCTTATAAAAACATCTACGCTACACAGAAGAACCACAAAGAGCTAAACACAAATAAAACCTTGCATACATTTAGTCAAACAATTTTGAGCTTCCTAATTTAAATATATTTTGTGTAATTCATAACTAAAGTTGTGGCCAAAACAGCAGTGCAGGTAAGTGCGGCACTCCACCTCTTCGTCATTATTAATCCCCGGTGTTTCAAAAAAGTTTCTCACAGCAAAACCAATTGCGAATCTCTTCTTTTCACTCATCAGGCAACAATATATAAAAGTTTGAAATATATTTAAAAGGGCGAACGGCCATCCTTTGTTCGATCTTACATGAAATCACCCACTATAGACAATTATAAAACAATTACTGGAGCTGAGTATGTCTGATGGCGAAAAGGGATGTGAGAGATACCACAGTGAAGGGTTCCAAGTTAGTTTTGACTATGTTCCTATGGATGGGCAGTGCAACCCGGACGAAAGATGAGAGGAAGCACACAATACGAGCGCAGACTAACAACTTGTTTATTTCCATAACATGCCCTAATAGGCACTGCACAATGTGCGTTTTCTTTTTTCTTTTTTATCGCACTTCCACCAGCAAGTGTCTGTTGTGGTGTGGAATTTAACCCCCAGCCGCACGCTCACCAGCAACTTGCCATAGCTACCGAGTCACCACGGTAGGACAGAAGCAGCTGAAGCAATGGGTGGAGACCATCCACTACGACACTAGACGGCACAGAAGACACCGCAGATTTGGCATTATCATTTCTCCCCCAGGGCTAACAGCAAGAAGACTACCGGAAGTATGGCACCGTACTCGACCTTCAGGCGCTGACACACTGACAAAACAGCATGGGCAAAATGGCACAGCCACGACGTAAACAGGTTACCCATCCCGCAGCTAAGGTACCCAAGAGATTTAGCTTTTCCACTATATACGAGCAGGATTTAACGTGGTAGCATCGAGAAGTTGCACAGAAGCCTGGCCAGCAGCGGTCAAACAAGGGTTGCCTTAGGCTACAGCCCGAACCGGCTTCAATCAAAGACATCCATCGTTGGACCACAATCAATCGGTTTGAGTAGTGCCACCTTCGCCGCCCTCTTCCAATTCACACCTGGTTTTCACTCTCCCACGGCTGCACCTCGAAGGTGGAGGCGTGGGAGAGTTCAGAAAATTAAAAAATTGGGCATTTGGAAAATCAGTCTATGACTGCAATCGCTCAAAGTATCGAAGGCCAACACGTTTATCTGGGGAGGAAATAATGTCAAATAAGAATGAGAGCAATACGTACCCATTGCATGTGGGTTCAGTGCCTTGACTTTTCACTGGCTTCTCTTCACTGCATTAAGAGGAAAGCACAAACAATTATGCAGTGTATCTGCACATGCTGTGCAGCACGAATGAAAAACATTAGGTCAGGCCAAAATGGGAGATTACTGCTCGAATAGGTCCAAAGTATCATTTTTACTTGGTGCGGATGGCCCATGCAGAAAATCATTGAGGCTGTCCCAAAAAAGATGCATCAGCTATCATTCAGGATGAGACACTATCCGATAAACAGCCAACGTACCCAGCACACATTGCCGGCAGGTGTTTACAAAGAGTGGCAGCTATATAGGGTATCCCAGCTAACTTCAGCCAAGCTGTCAGTTAAACAAAGATTAAAAAAGCACGGTGCAAGATACAATAATAAGAACTAAGGTGTTTGGTCGTCGGACCTTTGACGACCAAACATTGTAGGCTTTATAATTGTATCTTACACCGTGTTCTTTCTTTTATATATATATATATAAAACAGCTTGATACACTGTACATGACTGGATAAACCATGTACATGACTGGCTACAGCTTTCTTTGTTTTCTTTGCTTTTGCATGTGAACATGTATTCATCCTAGGAGCCATAATTTTTAATAACTTGTAACAATCCATAAGTGAGAAAATTATGTCAACGAAGGACCGGACTGGTCTTGATACAGTGAAAACGCAGTGCCAGCAGCAAAAACATAACATGGCCCACCCTGACAAGCACCTGACAAGAAAATACCTTCATTATCTCCAATATTTGTTATGAGGTAACAGGCTGACATCAACAAAAAAAATTGCAGGCAGGTCTCCGCAAAAGCCACACAGCCATGATGTCTCTGCCGAGCCAGTGATGAGTTTCCTGCAAATTTTGATGGCTTGCTGACGACCTGATATGCCAAAATGTGGCACAGGAACAACAATAAGTTACATACACACGCTTTGCACCATCAATAATATGCGGCATGCGACTAAATGGCATCGCCTTGTTGGCTTCCTGCTGCAGTCCAACTAAGCCAAATCACGTGTCAAAATACACACGCACATTCTAAATTTGCTACTTTTCTGCTCCTCCTGAGTACTGACACTGGCCAACTTATTGGGCATAAAAAGGGCCCCACACGGACACATAACTAAGAAGGTTAACAGGCACAAACATATTAATGGCCAGCACTCATGCCCCATCTTGTCATCAGCCACAACTGCCGGCCATCGATAAATTTTCATCAAAGCCATACTGCCTAGAACTACAGGCCTAACCAGCGCCACTCCGTTGGCAGTTGGGAACCAAATTTGTGGTTTACTGTCGAGTCGACTGGCATCCACTTTGTTTAAGGCCACCATGACAACCTGTGAACACTAAAATACATAAAATTGCTCCTGGATGTGGCAAAGGGTGGAAAGAAGGGCAGTACGCACTTTTGTTTATGTTTTCCCTGAGCTTGATACAGCAAAGGTGTAAAACCAATACAGTGCTCTATGGCCACAGTGACTTTTGCAGCGGCCTTGCTTTGTCAATTTAGCCAGCTTTGGGAAGTTGTCTGAACGAACTTGGTTGAAGCATATAGTTCTCTGTTTAGTGCCTTGTATTGCCACGAAATGGTGGCGCAGCCCCCATCACAATTTTTTGTACACACATTTCTTCTTCAATCTCGCTCACCCCATCCGCCAACACCTGGCTCATATCATTAATTGTATGTTCGTTTCTGGAGTTTTCCCTTCCGATCTGAAGCTTGCACGTCTATGCCCTGTGCATAAAGGCAGTGCTCTAAATGACATTTCAAATCACAGGCCAATCTCTGTTTTGCCTGTTCTATCGAAGGTGTTTGAATCTGCCATAGATTGCAGACTAAGGAACTTTTTCAGTAAGCATAACATAATAAACAATGCTCAGTACGGATTCCAGAAAGGCAAGTCCACTGAATTAGCCCTGTTAAACGTAAAAGAAGAGATAATAAACAATTTTGAAAAAAGACTGTATAGAGTTGGACTTTTTCTTGATCTGAGAAAGGCTTTTGATAGTATAAAACATGATATCCTAGAACAAAAATTATTCAACTACGGAATATGCGGTGTTGCTCTTGAACTTATTAAAAATTACTTATTTGCCAGAAAACAATATGTTAAAGTCGGGAGCTTAACGTGAGCAGAAATGGAACTTAAGCAAGGCGTTCCACAAGGTTCGATCTTAGGAACCCTATTATTCATAGTTTATATTAATGATATATGTAATATCCCTTACACAGAAAAACTAGTTATGTATGCAGATGATACGAATGTCTTTCTTAGTGCTGATTCAATGAGCAGTCTACAAGTTACTGTAACAAATTATTTAAGGTGTTTGGAAGTGCGGCTAAATGAAAACAAACTTGCATTAAACACACGTAAAACAAAATACGCAATTTTTAGAACTACGAACAAACTATGCATTAATCTGAAATTCTCCTTTCAAGGCACAACGTTAGAGTGCGTATGCACGCAAAAATTTCTAGGTGTTTGGTTCGAGAAAAACGTGTCGTGGAACACCCATGTGTCAAGGCTTGCTTCTGAATTGGGCAAAACTGTAGGCTGTGTGTACAGGTTACCAAACCTAGTTCCATTATGGCTAAAAAAAGCTATATATTACGGCCACTTCTACTCTCGCTTGTGTTACTGCGCACTAGTATGGGTAAAAATGTCTGTTCAGAACCCAAACAGACTCGAGGTGTTGCAGAAAAAGGTTCTCCGAATATTTGAAAATTTTTATGGGCACACTCGCGAACTACGTACTCATCAGCTGTTCATAAAGCACAATATTACTTGAGCAGGTGATCTTTATACATATAAACTACTACTTTATACAAAGAAAAACAAGCTTTATGAGCATTCATTTGATAGCTCCCCCCGATACTCTGTCAGAAATCAATCCATACCAGTTCCTTTTTCCCGTACAAGCTACGGAGAATGTCTTCTTCAATACCAGATACCAGCAACACTGAACAAATTCTTAACCTGTACCAAATTCGAACTGCCAGAATGTAAATTCAAAAAACATGTGCGAAATATGCTTTTAAACATGTAAGAACCACTCAAACAACAACATCTTTCTTTTGCTATCTTGATATATATATCATTTCATGTATAAAATTATTTTTTGTTGCCTTACAAGTGTTTACAAGGATTGTGTAACATCTGTATTATATGCAATTATTTTGTGTCTAAAAGAGTTGCGTTGTGTGAATTGTATTTCATGCCTACATTTTTGTACAGTGTTTCAAAGGATTATTTTTGCATCTGCCTGCTGCTATTTAATGGGCCCTTGGGCACTCTCAAGATGTATGTGACATCTTTTCGCCCAAGAACCTCCGACTCGGTGTTGTTGGAAATAAACTTGACTTGACTTTAAAGGAGCCCTGAACCACTTCTTGGGCTTGGTGAAAAAACATAGTTCGTGGATAGCATATGCTGCTCTGAACATCTCTGTCGAATTTTGCAGTCATGCACAGCACATGGAGCTCACAAGCGGAGCGCAAAGTCACCTTTCTCTAGAATTCTCTCTTTTCAACAAAAGCTTGCTCCTCACTCTTTTTCTGATGCTCTATTTCGTAATATAGCAGATGCCCAAATGGGGGTGCTATTGGCCAATAGCTGACATCAGTCAGAAGGGTATTTGGATCAGTGCGCTTCTTCTTACTGTTAAAGTGTATATTTATTGGCACTGTTTAGTAAACAGATTGAAATAAGCGAAAATCAGCTTCGAATTTAGGTAAGAATTGCACAGTTCAGGAAGAAGCCTATTGTCTGCTCAAGGTCGGCTGCGACCGCCAGTGTATGAATGAAACTTTGGCCATCCTGCTTTTATCAGTGTCACAGCCGTCGGGCCTCAATAATTTAGACTAGTTTTAAACCCTCAATTAGCCTCGAACCATGCGAAACTTTAGGCCAGACCACACGCACGCTTGCCAGTGTGCGCTCACTCCTGGCCGCTCCTGTTTAGACAACTTGGCAGACTTCGTACTGAGTCGCCGATAGGGCTTCAAAATTCACAAGTTGGATGAGGCTTCCATCCATCGGTCAAGCTGGTGCAGGACAAAGCCAGTGCCAGCACCATGTAGCACAGCCAGATTAGAACACATGCGCATGCAAGCCCTGTCATGCACAACACAAACTCTGTGCATACGCACCGCAGTTGCATGCAGCTGCGGTCTAGTACGCAGCGTAGATACCGCGGCCACCACGGGGTGCCACAACGAGTCCTCTGGCCGAGCAAACTGCGGCTCACTGAGGACAGCCGCATTTTGCTACCATATTTATTCGAATCTAGGCCGATATTCTTATTTTTTTCAAATAATCACATACAAAACTGTAGGGTCAGCTTAGATTCAAGGATCTTAAAAAACGCGCCAGTTTGTAACTAAAAATGATAACTCTAGTGCATAGTTAGCGCTATCTAGAAAAGTCAGTATTGCAGCCACTACTAGTGGGGCCAGTAGCCAACTGAAGTACCCGAGCGATGTTGTCGCTTTGACCTGTGTCGTATCAGAGCTGGTTCTTTATTCTGGGATGTCGGAGTGCGGTGTGGCGTTATTCAAATGGCACCAGACAGATGATGCTACCATAGTGCCACTTTCAAACAAAAGGTTGTGCTAGCCGCAGAGGCGTAGTAAGCCAGGTGGAACTTCGCCATTGATGAGCAAAACATCTGTCGTCGGAAGGGGCAATGGGAGACACTCTTGCGTGTGCCGCAACAAGGAGGTGAGAGCGATAAGGAAGATAAGCACACAACAACAGAGTGCTGTTCACCGAGATCACGGCGTATTTTGACGCGTGCGATGCCGCACTGTCTGCGCATACATGGGTGCGCGGACACAAGCTTGCACGCGTCTGCAAGCTTAGGTGTGGTCTGGGCTATAGATACGAGGCTAGTGGCAGTGACGACGTAGAGTGAGGTCGGCATGTTCATATTAAATAAATGCTGTTATCATGTTGTGAATGCTGCTCTCACTTTTTCAGTTTGGCCTACACTTGAGGTAAGTTTTTTACTTTTTCTGGCTTCGGACATTAGGGGGTCAGCTTAGAATCGGGGCCGGCCCAGATTCGAGTAAATACGGTATGTCTGGCATGTCGTAAGCGCCGAAATCGGAAGTAGTGTCCACGTGAACATCCAAATCAAATTTGAACTGCACGCGATGGTGACGTTCAGTAAGAGGAGCATTGTGGGCATGCCCTGCTCCGTGCCCCGTGCAAGGCATTGAAAAAGGAATGGGGGCACAGCGAACGGGATCATACGTGACCATCGACCGCCGATAACTCCACTTCTGAACACATCCTAGTACTTTATTTAGCAAATTCTATTTCAAATTCAAGTGCATTTCTCAACTTCAATATAATGTGGTTCAGGACCCCTTTAAGACAGTGTAGTGAACAGAATCTATTTTCTGTAAAACATGGCCCAACATTCTCAACTTTGGAGAATGAGCCCAAATTCATAAACCTTACGACAAATTCGAGAGAGTTGGCAGGTATGGCCAGCACTGGGCATGTAGACCGTGTCAGAAAAAACGAGTTGCACATCCTATGGCACCTGAAGTTTCAGTTGCAGTTATATATTGCTCCAAGAGGTAGCTGGAAGTGCAACAAAGAAGTCCGTGTTAATTGTGTGAGTCAAAGTAAGCTGGCACTTGGATATATCCGAGGACACCTAAGCACTTCCTATGAGTTCAGAATGCAAAAGCATTAATGTCCTATTGAACGTTGCTGAGCTTCAAGTTTTACTTTGCGAGTAATGTTTCAGAGTTTTGCTGCAGGGCATGAACATCCGAGTTTTTAGATTAAATTGGTGCAGGTTATTTATTATTATTATTATTTTACAGTTTCTACATTAGCATCTTGGCTGTGGACCGCAATCATTTGGACAACATTGCTGAGACATCAAGAATGCCGCATCCCGTCAACATCCTGCAGAACAACAGACGAAGGAAGCAGCAGCGGCCACCAATGGGGCATCAACGCGATGCCCCACAGTGCTGTATCTGCTCCGTCGAGGCATGAGCCAGCGTTACGAGCGGTACTATTTCGCTGCTACAGATGCCATCGGCCATTGACACTTTCGCATCAAAAATCAGTCCATGGCTGTATTTGACAATTTAGGTACCAAAATAGAGTACCTCATTCATGTTTTGGGGAAAAAATTCAAGGAAAAAAAAACTACTAAACAGGAGAACGCACGATACAAACTCCCTAAGAAATCTGGCAGACTCAGGTGTAGTTGGCATTTATGTAATGCAAAGCATTGCACAAATTGTCCCAAGCAGCCAAAGAAGCGCGCTATCATTTTTGCGGCTTCGATAAGCTTACGTTTGCGCCCCTCAAAAAAAAAAAGAAAAGAAAAAAGAAGAAAAGCCATTTCTGTAAGAATGTGCAAAGAAAACATCAAAGTTAAAGCACAGAACCAACATTATAACCTAATCACACTACAGGGAACTATATGGTCAATGTCACAGAGCGTAACCTTAGAATTTAGACAAATTTCCTTGATTAGTCAGCTACCAAATATATTTCTCAAATAAGTAATGTCCACCTCTTCCAATAACAGCACTTAAAACATAAAACTGTCCTATCTGCACTTTAGCAGGGAAGAAGTTTGGGCGTGTTGGTGGGATAGATACAAACTGGTATACACAGCGCAAGAATGACATGTTCCTGCTTGTCCCTGTGTCATTCTTGCGCTATGTATCCTAGTTTGTGTCCTATCTGACACTGGCAACTTCTCAAAACCGTCTGTTGAGATTGGAAAAACAAAAACACCTTAGATATCTCCAAGTGGTTTTCACTTTTGGTTTCAACGTATGTGCGCAATCTGTATGAACCAAATAACCATACTGACCATGCATCGTCTGGCTCATAGTCAATGGTGATGCTGCCAAAGCTCATAACGCTTTCACTGTCATCAGCGCTGGGCACGTCTCGTTCAGGCAACCTGCAATACAAACAACCGGCCAATAAATCACTGAACGAAACAAGTGAGTAATAGAGAACAGGCAATGCTGGGTTATAAGACCCAGCAATTACATAAATCACTGACAGAGACAAGACCTTCAGCAAAAGTTGGCTCGAAGCCAAGACTCAGCATGAGCCCACTTTTAATCAAATCTTAATGTTCCTGCGGCCCTTCTGCCTTGCTTGTAATTCATTTCATTTATCGCACCTTTAAGGGACACTAAAGGCAAATACTAAGTCGATGTGAACTGTTTGGATACTATACCAGAAACCTCGCAACCATTGTTTCGTGCCAAGAAAAGACTTATTTTAGGAGAAAATTGCATCTGAAAATTGCAATACTTTTTTAAAAATTCAAATCTATCGCTGAACCAGGGAAGTGTGATGTTGCATATGCCATCACCACCCTTTGCCGCCGTTGGTGAACAAAACGGCAGTGCCAAGCCAAGACAGAGCGGCGAATTCGCCGCTGCAGCTGCTTTTTGGTCAAGTGGTGTAGACCATTCGGGCATCCCACGACATCACATGGAAGTTGAATTCTCTGCGACTTGCAGTTTGTGCGAATTTCACAAGCCAGCAAAACCAGCACAGCACTACGGGATAATAAAACTACTGAAACGCTAAAGCGTGAGCAGCGCAGAGTCGAGCAAAAACGATACCTTTCGACTGCCCGCGTCGTTGTCAAGGGCAATTTCAATGCGTTCTTTTTTCTAAAGATGAAATAGGACAGCCCACATAGCATTTTATTTCATCTTATAATACAATACAAGGATGTTTTGCAAGAGTGGTTGAGTCATTATCAGGCAAGTACTTGAATGTCCCGGGGAAGTTTCTAATCATGCCCTGCATTTACCTCACCGTCTAGATTATTAAGGCTCTGTTCGCGATAATATTGTTACGGTGAAGGGAAAGAAGAAGGTGACATGAACTAGAGGAAGATGAAGGCTGGCTGTTGCCTGAACACCATATACACCAGTTGTAAATATACATTATTTTACACTCGTGGGCCTGCTTTCTTCCTGCAACGTGAGCACGGCCAGTCAAAAGTGCTTGGGAACGACTAGGAGGAGCTCCGGGCCATCAGGACAAACGCTACGACGGCATAAAGTTCCATCGCATAAGGTGAACATCTGGAGGGACGGGTCATTGGACAAGGAGCTTAGGCGTTCTATAAGTGTTCGAAGAACAGGATCTTGGCGTTGCTAATCGCCAATATGGAGGAAGCCGGAGATGGATAGAATATTGATGTCCAAGTCTGCAACGGTATCGTCCGGTTGATCCATGAGATTGCGGGACAGGCAGTCAGCGTCTTTATGCAGGCGCCCTGACTTATACATAATAGAAAATGTATATTCTTGTAGACGAAATGCCCAATGTGCAAGTCGTCCAGTTGGGTCCTTCAAAGAGCAGAGCCAGCACAGGGTGTGATGATCGGTTACGACGCAGAAGCTCTGACCAAAAAGGTACAGTCAAATTTTGCGACGGCTCATACGAGCGCGAGACATTCCCTTTCAGTAATGGAGTAATTTCGCTCGGGCGTGGAAAGAAGGCGGCTGGTGTAAGCGATCACACGGTCTTGGCCCTGTTGGCGTTGAGCAAGTACAGCGCTAATGCCATGACCACTCGCGTCAGTTCGTACTTCAGTGGGCACAGAAGGGTGAAAGTGTGACAGAATCAGGCAAGTTGTGAGCAATCAATCTGGGTAGAGAAGGCTTTCTCCTATTGTGGTCCCCAAGAGAAAGATACGTCACTCTTAAGAAGGTCAGTAAAGGGTGAGCGCTGTTGGCAAAATATTTCGCAAATCACTGGAAATAAGAGCATAAGTCCAGAAAACTAAGGACATCGTTTGTTGAACAAGGTATAGGAAAATTTTGCATGGTGTGAAATTTCTGTGAATCAGGTTGAATTCCGGCGGCGTTTACGAGATGGCCGGGCATGTTATTTTATGGCGACCGAAATGGCACTTGGAAGAGTTTAGCTGAAGGCCAGCCTTGCGAAACACAGAGAGTATGGTTGTGAGGCGCCGCAAGTAGCTCTCAAAGTTCGGTGAAAACACAATCACATCGTCGAGGTAACAGAGGCGTGTAGACCATTTCAAGCCACGCAAAAGAGAGTCCATCATGCGCTCGAATGTAGCTGGCGCATTGCATAATCCAAAGGGCATGACTTATAATTGGTACAGACCGTCCGGTGTGACAAAGGTGGTTTTCTCACGGTCCATCTCATCGAAGCTAATCTGCCAATAGCAGGAGCGGAGGTCAATTGATGAAAAATATTGGGATCCGTGAAGGCAGTCAAGAGCATCATCAATGCGAGGCAGGGGATAAACATCCTTCTTTGTTATTCTGTTTAGGTGACGGTAGTCAATGCAGAAGCGCCACGAGTTGTCTTTTTTCTTTACTAAGAAAACCGGTGATGCCCACGGGCTACTGGAAGGTTCAATGATGTCCTTGTCCATAATACTGTCTACCTCTTTCTGTATGATGGCCCTTTCTGTTGCAGAGACACGATATGGCCGCCAATGAATGGGGCTGGCATCACTGGTGTTGATGCGATGCATGACAACAGATGTCTGGCCCAGTAGACGGCCGTACAAATCAAAGATATCCCGATAAGATGACAGGAGATGTAGAAGAGCTGTTGTTTGCTCGGAAGGAAGGTCAGGGGCGACCATTTTACAAACATCGTCCGCAGGCGTCGAGCACGAAGGAGACGGTGACAAAGGTTCGTTGGTACTGAGGATGGTACCAGAGGTCAAAGAAGAAATCTCATTCTTCCAAAGGAGCAATATGCGCTATGGTGACCCTGTGTGGCAGCACATGCAACGAAAAACCGAAATTGAGGATGGGCACGCGAGCACAGTTCTCACGGATCCGAATGAAGGTGCTTGGTACGGCAATATTGCGCGACAAAACCACGTCAGTAAGCGGCGACACGAGGTACTCGCCATCAGGTACAGGACAGGGCGTCAGGAGGACATTTGTAGCCGCGTGTGGAGACAGCCTTGCAAACTCAGCAGAACATAAGCCGTGTGAAGCACACGTTGTTGAGTCGGCAGGAAGTGGCAGATCCAACTGTACAACACCTGCGGAGCAGTCAATTTAGGCAGAGTGTTTCGAAAGGAAGTCAAGGCCGAGAATTAGGTCGTGCGGACAGTGTTTAAGGACGATAAATAGAACAACGGTATAATGGCCCCCAAAGGTCGCATGTGCTGTCCGCATTCCAAGGACAGGTGAAGTATTCCCATCAGCGACTCGCACAGTGTACGGTATGACGGGTGTCAGAATCTTTTTGAGCCTTCGGCGGAGAGCAGCGCTCATAACTGAAAGCTGCGCTCCTGTATCAACGAGAGATCTAACAGGAACACCATCAACTTCAATGTCCAGCAGGTTTCCACATGTAAGCAGGGTCAACAGAGGATTTGTGTGCTGGGTCGGAGTTGCAGCTTCAGCTCCGGGAGCTGCAACGCCTAGTTTCCCGAAGCAACTGGTTGCAGAAGGGGACAAACAGCGGTGAACGAGAGGCGAATGGGTCCTACGACCTTGTGGGGATGGGGTGCGGCTGTATCTTGGTGGAGCACTGTCAGTGCTGATGTTCCTAGTCGGCCTATAGGGCGAGAAAGTATGGTTGTCTGGCACTTCGCGAAAGTGACTCGGTGACGACCACCAAGGAGGCAACGACCAGTGGTTGCAGCAATGATGGGTGATGTGTCCAATGCTGGAACAATTAAAATAGATGGGTTTATCATCCGCCGTGCGCCAGTCAGCTGGGTTGCGACAAAGTTGCAGAAAGGTTTGTGTCTGGGAGCGAGCGACCGGAGAAATCTGGTAGGTGTTTGTATGGCGGACCGAGCAGAGACATGGAATGCCCAAACTTGCTACAGTAGAACCCCGCTGTTACGTTCCTCACTGCTGCGTTTTCCCAGCTGCTACGTCGTTTTCATCCGGTCCCGGCATAGCTTCCATAGGATCCAATGTATAAGGAACCCCGCTGTTACGTAGTAGCTGTGAAAACGTTCCCGCATGATACGTCGCAACTTCGCCCCCCGAACCCGCCTGGGCTAAAGTAGGAAACGCGCTCCAACCGCCATTTTGGCTTTTGACGAATTTTGGCCGGGCTTGGCTATGGAACTGGCTGCAAGAAGCCGCACGCCAGTTCGAGAGGCCGCCATCGAACTAACGTGCGGCTTCTTGCAGCCAGTTCCATGGCCAAGCCCGGCCAAAACTCGCCAAAAGCCAAAATGGCGGTCACATACGATGTCTACATCGCCGTGGATGCTGTCGTCGTGCCGTTAGAGTGTCAGAGCATCGCCGAGATCGTTGGGAACTCGGTCGTGAGTGAAGCCGCAGACAGCGATGCACGAGCCCCATGATGCCGGGGAGTTGCCAAATCCTAACTTTGGAGAAGCCGTCGCGGCTATGGACCTCCTCCGCACGTACGTCGCACCTCACAGCGACGCTGAGAGCAATGCGGCCCTCCAGGCTATTGTGAAACGTGTGGTGATTTCTAGCGAGGGAAAGAAACGGCACGCCACCATTCTGGACTTCTTTTAGGTCCAAAGCGCACTCTGTGGAAATAAATTGTCTATAGTTGAAGCTGCACTTTTTTTTCATTCATTTTCGGAGCTTTCCTCACTGTTGCGTTTTCCCGGCTGTTACGTATTTTTTTCCCCGGTCCGGTGAAAAACGTATGAACAGGGTTCCACTGTATTTCCTCCCGAACGACTGCTTGTATAAGGGAGATAGCGGGCACGCTTTCCTGACAGTCGGAACGAACTGGAGCCAGAGCCATGGCCTCAAGCTCATGGCGAATGATGCGCGTGATATCTTCTGGTCCTGTGGGCTGAACTAACCATGGCGGGTCTTCGCAAGAAGATGTCGCGTAGGTATTGGGCAATCGGTCGAAAGTTTGAGTGACACGGCGACCTTTCGCTTGTTTGAAGCGCCAGCACTCCTTTATAATTGCATCCACAGTGGCACAATACTTACACATCAGGAGATTGAAGGCATCGTCTGCAATACCTTTCAATATGTGACCAATCTTGTCTGCCTCAGTCATGTTGTTATCAGCCTTGCGACAGAGGGCCAGCACATCCTGTATGTACACAACATAGGATTCTGTGGACGTCTGAGCGCGGCACGCACGCTATTTTGTTGCTGCCAGCTGATGACCAACAAGTCTGCCAAACATGTCTCGCATTTTGTTCTTTGCAGACATCCCAGCTCGTTAGGTCAGCTTCGTGTGTGTCGTACCATTGCTTCGCAGTTACTCTTAGATAAAATATCACGTTTGCTAGCATCATTGTTGGATACCACCTGTTGTTGTCGCACACTCGCTCGTACATCGTAAGCCAGTCCTCAACGTCGGCGTTGTCCATGACACAAAATGTCCCCGGGTCCCGCAGATGAGGGAGGATGACCGTTGGCATGGGCTGCTGAGGCGTCACTTGTGTAGGTTGATTTGCCATTGTGGCGGCAAGTAGATGACGTCTGCTGTGAAGTTCCGTGATTGTACCCCGCACCTTCGACTAAAATGTTGCAGGAAGAAAGCAGGCCCACAAGTGTAAAATAATGTATATTTAAAACTGGGGTATGTGGCGTTCAGGCAACGGCCAGACTTTGTCTTCCTCTAGTTCATGTCACCTTCTTCTTTCTTTTCACCATAACAATATTGATGCCTTACAGATTCTCAAGCACTAATCCATCACTTCAGCTTGGCTTTATATTCGCCTTTAGTGTCCCTTGAAGGGCGTGAGGGCATTCCATAATGGGGCACACTGTAAGTTACCCAATTCCAACGTGTACATTTTTTTCGAGGAAAATAGGTCCAAAAATCGCATGCATGTTAGAATTCAGTACAAACCGAAACCAGCCCCTTAACTTCCCATCACCATTACCACACGATGGCAGTTTACTTGTTGCTGGCACCATGGTATCATGTTTCCTCATCTTTTCCCGCAGTCGCAGCAGCCATTCTCAATCGACTGCAGTGCTGCCTTTGTTATAGTGAGCTGTAACAGTGTGACATACTGGTGTATTCGCTTCGCAGACTGTCTTCCTCAATAATTTCCAGGCAAATGGATGCAGCGGCCACGAAGACGCATTGTTTTCACTATGAGAATGGCTTGAGAAAGTGATCCTACGTGCGGAGGAGAGCAGAAACAGAGCTGCAGAACACAATTTTGGCGTACTGGAGACTATACACAGATAACATCGATACTGCGGTACAACTGTTGATGGCTACATCAGCTGGTGGCTTGCTGTTAGGCCTGTTTATGTGTCAATCCCCTCTTCTAAAATATGTGATAGCACTGACCCATCACAGCAGCAGCTGCAATCAGCCAACTGCCCTGCGAGCATGCCACACAACAGTGCTGTCCAAATACTGAGTGGCTTGCCTTTGGTCAATGTTTCGCCTCTACTAATTGCTCAGCAGAAGAAAAATCAAGAGTGCTTCTTTGAGAAATATTAGGCCTTCCATGACTTTCCATCTCATCAAGGTTACCTAATTTCAATGTTAGAAGCAGTGCAAGAATGGCAAGAGCAGAGCACACACAAAGGTATGAGCTGTCTGCAGATCCCTTTCAAGATACGGTGTGCGCAACCGTGCAAAGTATGCACCCATTGGCGGAGTCAAAGCCGCCATCCCTTGCTGCCTCCCCACTTTCCTCCCTATCACGCGCGAGATTGAATCATGATCTTCAGCTTCCCTCGCGTCCGGTTGCAATATGCGCAGTTGCTGCCGGAGCACAAGGCCGCTCACTTGCTCCCTCCCTCCTTCCCTCCCTTCCTCCCTCTCATTTCCTCGCGGCCTCTTGTGCGATGGAAGATCGCGCATTTGCTCTCCGCTTACTCTCAGCGTGCGAAATTAAGCTGCGATTGTCGGCTTCCCTTGCATGTTTTCACTCGCACATACAGCATACGATGTGCGGCAACTGTGTTATTGTCCTGGGACTTTATACAGAAGATCAGGACGAAGGCGAGAACAAAATTGCGCCTGGAGTGTCCATATAGTTGCTATCACAATGAAAAGCGAGCCGCCGCACCCGCTTTTGTGCCACGCACTGGATGCAGCAGGATTTCGTCACACTGCCAGCCTCTCGCCCCTTTCTCCCATCTCCTTTCCACTCTTCTAAAACACAAGTCCTACAGCGCCAATGTAGAAGGGCTGGAAGGAAAACGGTAGAAGGCATGAGAGGGCGTGACTGCGACAAGTTCGTGCCATGCCGGGTGAAGAAATTTGAAGGTTTTCAAGGGGAAAAAAAATTCCAGGGCTTTCAAAGGTTTCAAGGACCTACAAGCACCCTGCGACATCTTCAACATCTGCAGAATTATTGAGCATCAATATGGCGTTGAAGTACAATATGCAACATTTGTAAGCATCCGAACCACAGGTTTGCCACATGTATTTTCTATACTACCAACTTCTTGCTCTGGTGAGGCCAGTCAATTGGCAGTGGTCTTTCTTCTCACCACCTAGACACTGAAATAAAGCGACTCAGTAGGCTTGACAAGATTCCAAAAAAGCAAAAGCAAGTGGGTGGCAGAAGTGTGATGACAAAGAATTGGAAACAGTGAGGCCACGCACCACTCAATTTGTGAACATTAATCCTGTACTACTCGCTCTTGCCAATGCTGCCTGTGGCAAAGTGAATGCATTCAGTTGTCTGAGCATATACAAAATGTTAATTAGAAATTACATGGTCCGAACAGAAAAAGGAATGGCTGAATTAACCAAATGTTTCATAATCGAGGTTATCAAGAGAACAATAAATGCATTCTTAATACGTCAACATGCTTTCATTTACTGAATGAATCAGAAAAGCCCTTTTCTATCTTGTACTAAAGCAGTGCAGAAAACGTAATTTTTGTCATCTTGGGACTGATTTTACATACTGGCATCCCAAAGAACTTTTAACACTTTATGAACGAATCTGGGCAGCACGCAAAAAAAAAAAAAAAAAAAGAAAGAGTTCTTGTTGCTTGAGTTTCAACATTAAGTATGAAGTTTCTCACTAAATGTTTTCTGCCAACACTGTATGACTGGCAACAAGCATCATTTGTTGGATTAGAGCCGGAACACAGGAGAACGAAGAAGCAGCTTGGTAAATGACCCACTTTCTTTTTGAAAGCATGGTCAGAGTAGGCATACCAATGCAGGATCCTTGGCTGCAGTGATATTGTGCAGGCAATGTAGAGCAAATGAAGCGTACACCTGTTTTACACGCAAGAAAAACTGTCTGTACAAGTTCCAATAGAAGATGTAGGTGGCTTGGGGTGTAGCTTGCTTCTAGGGTTGCCCCTCTATTACTGAAAAAGTTTCCGCAAAATATTTCTCCTTTTCCCTGAGTATGCTTATTCGTGGTGTATTTTGTGCATTTAGAGTAAAAATAAACATTTTATTTGTGTATTCATGTGTCTCGTACTTAACTGATCAATGTAATTCACTTCTTCAGCTTCAGGTTGCCACTTACCCCAATGGAGCAGTGGGTGAATCCAGGAGTTCATGCATGATGTCAAAGTGCTTCCAAGATGGCCAAGGCTTGTTTCCGTGTTTGCCATCCACGCCTGGCCGGGGCTTAGAATTCTTCGCCCTTTTGTAGGTGTCTTTTGCATTCTTGAACTTCGACTGAACCTGGAACCCTGGGACAGAGAGTGTCACGTTACTCGCGCCAATTCTGAGGAATGCAGCATGAGGGCACTGCACAGAAATGTGACTTGTTGATTCCGTGTTGATTCCAGGCAAGCGTTAAGAACAATGTTAACAATTTATTTTGCAAAATAATCCTTTTCATGCAAACTTGCACATTCATCCTGTATAACCAGAAGCATAACATACCACAGTTTTAATTTACTTCTGATTCACATGATGTACGGGGATGTCAGTTTACAACTATGGGAGCCAGAATTTGAAACAGTTTTCCCCTGGATATGAAAGTACTTAATAATCTTAATTCTTTACCAAACAATACTAAATGAGCTTAGTTTCATTATCATCACATATTTATTGTCTGCATGCTACTGAATTTTATAACATTTCTACTGCATTTGATCATTGTACTTGTTTTTTTTTTTCACAATGCACAACGTTGTATAACATTGTTTTGAATGCTTATCTCCTTCTACATGCTTATGTTGCTATTGTATCCACAATTAGTTGACCAGCTTCTGACTAATAATTACTAATTAGGCCTGCTGCTGACCTCTGGTATGTTTTTAGAGAAAGAAATACAAGAAAATAAAAGGCAGTATCACGAGGCCTGATCTTTTACTAGCCACAAGAATATGAGGTAACAGATAATAAAGGAAAAAAGCATAGGGTAAGTTTACTGTCATCTTTAATTGAAATGCAGAAATCTTAACTTAAGCGGCCCCTCACCAGGTCTCGCCATATTGAGCTGACAAGCGCAGAGCATACATTGTGTGATAACAATCGTGTCTGCAAAGTATTACATCGCTATGCGTGGCGGAAAGATCTGAAATTTCTAACCGAATGCCACTTTTCCTTCTCCTGGCGGCCGCTGCGCTCCAAGCCGGAGAATGAAGTACTTGCATCTCTGCGACTACGTACTCGAGTCCGCAGTGTGATGGCGCTCGTTGTGACACGCGACTTCAAGAATTATTCAAGGCACCATCTGTTATTTGTGTGATCTGTTGCTTGAATTGACAAACGGAATGTCTGCGTGTTTTTTGCTTTACATCGCACCGAAGGAAGAGATGCACTTCCGCTTAGTCTGCTTGTACCCACGGTGGTGCGGTCACGTGTGCAGGTACCGAAACTATGCCATTTTCTACCGTGTTCTAGCACATGATCATGCTCTGCGATCTGCTTGTTCTGCCTCAATATTCGTGTAGCACTGAATTATACCGCTAGTCATGTGTCCTCGTGCACAACACGCAAAATCGTGCGCTGCGCGAAGCTATAACAGCTCGTGCGCAACGCCACCAGTGGAAATGCACATCGCTGAAAAAGAAAAAAACAAGGCGAGGAGAAAAAGAAAGTGAAGGGGGAACCCGTGAGATATGTGTCACGCAATCCTCGAGGTCCGGCATCGGAGAATGCAGGGAAGGAATTTCGCTTGCGGAAGCTAGACGAGGCGAGTGCAGAGTCTCACTATGACGTGGAGCCCGGCTACTGAAATCATGTGTTCGCGGCACTGAAATATTTCTATCGCGGCTACTAATGAGCAGACATGAAAAATTTTTAAGGAAGAACGCTCTCTAGCGGACACGTAACCACTTCCAGCGTATAACCAAAATTTGCTATGAGGCCTGGTGAGGGGCCCTTTAAGGAGAAATCAAAGTGAACAAAAAGCTACTTGCCACAGGTGGAGTCCAAACCCACCATTTGCCACATTATGCGTGCAGTCTTTTACCAATTAAGCTACTGTGTTGCCATCTTCCCCTTCACCTTCCTATGTGTTTGTGTACAAGATAGCCCGTGAGTGTGTCAGTCAGCACCACTCACAGCCAACGTGGTAAACTAAAGCATCTTTTTAACTGCAAGTAACGCTAACTGTACATTGCAGCTGTTCATATTTCATTAAGAAAGGCTACAGATCGACAAATCTACAAACACAATCCTGATGATTTAAATAAAGGGAAAAGAAGTATGGTGACAAAATAAACACAACTCAATTAGAAGTTAGAGCAAGCGCATTTCTAGCACAGGCTCACAGATTAAAAGATAGAGAGCAAAAAGTTTAATGATATGAAAGCCAGAGAGGCTGGGCTGGGGTATAACACTCCTCTAGCCACCTATTCTGCGCTTGGTGAAGGAGAAAGAAGGAGAATGATTGGTGACAATGACGAGAAAAGGAAGATACAAAAGACATAGCTGTCATAGAGTCCAGACCCACACTCATACTTATTCAGAAGTCAAGCAAAAATCTTCCACAAATATTTGGGTCGCTTCTGTTTTAGTGGGAAACCAACTTTGGCATCACATTCTTCATACAAGGGTAAACCTGATTTCTGCCTAAAAACCTGACTTGGACGACGTAATTGTCAAGTGCTACATTTTTCTTGTGCAGCTTGTCAAGTGGCATGGATGGCTGCTTAAATAGACTCTCCTGATGTGGAAACTCCAGTAATGGCTTTGCAAACTTATCGCCTGTAGCAGCTGGTAACAGCTGCCAATTTACCATGCAGCATATGGCATGGAAGCCTCTGACTGCTACCCGACAGCCAAAGTGAGACCACGGTGCATGCTTTTGTTGCATGCTGAGTGTCCTGGTACCATGTAGTCACCAGAAGAGGAGGCACTTCATTGTCGTCAAAGGCTGGCGTATTGTCTGCTGCACAGTGAACTGAAAGCTGCTACAAGCTCCTGGAGTATGTTTATCTAGGTCAATTGCTCATAAGGGACCCTGATCGTGAGAAGGAACTTAATAGAAAAAATATATATGGGTTGGAATGCATACGGCAGGCATTACCAAATCCTGACTTAGAGCCTACCATTGTTGTTGCAATGCCTCCTTTACTAGATGCCTGCCGCGCTGTCCGGTAAACTGGGTTCCGTGCCCTCTCCCTTTTCTCATCTCCACGAAAAGGCAACGAGTGCCTCTCAAGCCGATTGCCTGCAACTTAGATCACGTGCTGCAGCCTCTGAGATTACTATGGCATCTGTCACCATCTCGGAGGCCCGCGAACGCTCGCTAACAGACGCGCGCATATCGGCGCTACGAACGCACCGGCAAAAGCATTCGGCTGCCGCTTCTGCCGCCGCCGGAAGTTGGAAAGGCAACGAGCGCCGCCTCACGGAATTTATGCTGAACTAAGGGAACCGTCGCTACAATGGGAAAGCGAGCGACACGGCGGGCATCTAGTAAAGGAGCATTGCTTGTTGAAGAGATAAGTGCACAGTCACTGCATTTTGCCAGTGCTAACATATGGGGCAGAAGCTTGGATGTTAGCAAAGAAGTTTGAGAACAAGTTAAGGACTGTGCAATGTACAATAGAACGAAAATCTTAGGCATAACTTTAAGAGACAGGGAGATAGCGGTTTGGATCAAAGAGCAAATGGGAACAGCCGATATTCTAGTTGACATTAAGAGAAAAAAAATGGAGCTGGGCAGGCCATGTAATGTGTAAGGCAGATAACCGGTGGACCATTAGACTTGCAGAATGGGTGCCAAGGGAAGGACAATGCAGTAGACGATGGCAGAAATTTAGGTGGGGTGAAGGAATTATGAAATCTGTTGTTGGAATTAGCTAGCGCAATACAAGAGAAATTGGATCCCACTGGGAGAGGCCTTAGTCCTTTAGTGCACATAAAGACAGGCTGATGATGATCAGCTGCTACACGTCCATGAACTGCCTGACCTGTTAAAAGTTTTACAATCCTTGAGCAGCCCTTGTTGCTAGGCAGAGCCACAACAGCTGGTGAATTTCCCGCTGTAGAAGTTATGGGGTTACAGTAGGGCAATGCTAGAATCTTTAAATCAAGTTATTCATGACTGACATCAGTGACGTCTGCATCATTTATAGTAGTAGTAATAAATTTTACTGCTCAAAAGAGTAGGCGATATCATCGCTGTAAGCAACATCTATAAGGGAACTATATTATGAAGTGCAGATGGATGAAAACCGGGGGCACTAGACATTTTGGGGAAAAGCCTGTAAAGCTGTCAGTGACTATACTGAAGAATGCACTCTGTGCTGCTGTTCACGAAAATGAACATGCTTTATTTACCATATGCTCTAAATAGACAGCATAGTGTTGTGTGACCAGTCTTCCCACGAAATCAAGTACAGTTTTCTTAACGCAAGATGTGAAAGACAAGCTGCTTTGACATGCAAGCATTCTGCAAGAATGTCATTTGATGCAGGTTCACTGACATCTTCTTAAGGAAAATGGCATAATGAAGTGAACGTTGGTCAACCACTGTGAAATGGCATATGCAATGGCAACAGGCTTTATAGCATGAATACTGAAGCTCATTCATGCCGCGTCACCTCAGGTGTTCGACTACAGTGGCTGTGGTGCTCTGCTGAATGTTGAGGGATCTATCCCCAGCCACATCCCTCAGTAGAATAGTTGTGATGCCCTAGGTGCACGTCATTTCACAGTGCTGTAAAAAGATTTTGGGAAGTTTTGACATCAATGCTGTTTTCCTACTAATGAAAAAGTTAGAAAAGCTTCTGCAATCAAAGGAAAGACCAACCTTGGGGTAACATATCTTGTGATGTAAAACACCGAAATCCTTCTATGTTTGTTAAATTAATTAAATTCTGGCAGTTGTTTTTCTTAACGAGCGAAATCCACGACTACGGGGTACGCCGTAGTAGAGGTCTCCAAATTAATTTCGATCACCTGGGTTTCCATAACGTGCACGCAAATCTAAGTATACGCAAGCGTTCTCGCATTTCACCCCCATCGAAATGCGGCCGGGATCGAACTCGCCACCTCAAGCTCTGCAGCGTGTTCCAGGCCACTGGGCTACTGCCAGCAGGTGTTCTATGTTTGTGTTTACTCTCCTTTTGTGTAGCAAGCACAATTAACCACCCATCTAGATCTGTGCTAGTCAGGTGATAACAGGCAGGCGGACACTTGTTCAACAGGGCTGAAACAAGCAATGTCGCCAATAGCCAAAGTTTCGAAAAGTGGACTTGTTTTCATCACATACAACAAGTTGCTTTTCTTTGATCCGTCCTTTCAGCTCACTCTGCCCTACGACCAGAGGAGGAGATGAGATAAACTGGCGTGTAAGTAGAACGAATGCAATCGAAATGTTCAAAACACGAGGAGAGTGGGGTGTGTTGTCCTGGCGGCAATTATTGCTCTAGCGAAGACAAGTCGAACTTTCGAAACGTTGGCTCCAGCGAGATCTTGTGTTCCATATCAATGTATTTTCAGTGCTCTCGGGTTCAGCAGAGCAATTATTAGACGGCAGTACGCGAACAGTTCGCGTACGCAAGCTACCTACGCCTCAGCGAGACCCAAGCAGAAACTGTGGGTTCTCTTTTCACCACCGCGCAATCCGTAGCTGGCTGGCAGGCGCTTACACTTACCAGTGATGCCGAAACGAGCGCCGATGCTGTTCCACACTTCTTGCCTGCGCTTGTAGTCCTTGTACGACGGGTGTCCACGGTAGTAGAGGCAGGGAAACTCCTTGACGGCTTCTAGCAACGACTCCGTTGTCAACCGCAGAGGACGACTGCCCGTCACGGGCGCCATTTTCACCATTCTGGCATGGCGCGGCACGACTCGGAGTGGATTGCATCAAAGGTCAGATTGCATAAGTAATCCACAGTACAAGGCCGTTGTGACAATTTTCGGTTGTTACAGCGCGTGCAATAAAGTTTTTAAATAAATACGTAGTAGTATGAAACTATATGGCGCATGCACATCGTAAAAGCATAGCCTTCGAGATTTATTCCTCTTACTCGCATTACTCGGAATTAGTAAACTAGAAGGGGGTAGTGGGTTAAGGGAGAGCCCGCGGGTGTGGCATCTCACGTCGACGCCGCCAGATGGCGCCACTAGAGCATGAGCTGTACGGAACGCGAAACTGAGCATTTTCAACGTAGAGAAAGCCGTGTGCGCTTCGTGTCACGCCGAAAAAAGAAAGCGCGCACCTCCGTAGCATGTTTTCTGAAAACTTCATCTGAAATTAAGACAAGGCGCAGAGAAAGGTGGAAAGACAGACGTTCTTCAAGCCTGCGTGAAAATAAAGCCGACCCAACGAGTGCAGACTAACGGCCGCACAACGGTGCGACTGATTTCTAAACTAAAAAATGGCTGTGGCTTAACTAAGGTTAAGCCCAGGATGCGAAGCATACTAGCCTTTATTTTAACGCGACAGCGTTAAGGAGCTCGTGTCGCAGAAAAGCCGGTGTCGTCGGCGTCGGCTCAGGCGTGCGGCGCTTGCTCAGGCGCACATTTCGTTGTCGCGCCGAACGCTGCGTTGCTCGACGCTCACCGCGTCCGATGCGGGGCGCGTAGTCGCTACGCCGTAGCAAAGCCACCTAGAAACAGTCTCTGTAGCACGCCGCAATCTTCGCTTCTCATTCCAACGAGCAGCTCTGTCTCCAGGAGGCATCTCACCTCGTGAGTGTCTAGCAGAGGCAAGCGCAGCTGCTTATATACCGCCGCGAGCGACGGCGCGAGTTGGAGCCCAGTTTCTCCTCTGTCGTGACGTCACGGTGTCACGTGGTCAGCCTTGAAGGCGACGCCGCGAGCGACGGCGCGAGTTGGAGCCCCGTTTCTCCTCTGTCGTGACGTCACGGTGTCACGTTGTATTGAAGGCGACACCGCCGCGCCTGAGGAGCTGGGTTGAGCCCTAGTAATATGCTTCGCATAAAAGCTCGCGAACACCGTAGAGGAGGTAAATATGTGAATGGGTAAATTGCTTAATTCATTTGCCATTAACACTTTTTATACAGGTCAGGACCCAATTGCATTCACAAGTTCAAGTGAGCCAAACAATTGCGGCATGTGTACTAACACATTCGGAACAGAGGCCAGATATGATGAGGTTTTATTCCTTTAACTGCGATTTTGTTTACGAAAGCATATATCCACTGAAAGCTAGGGAGTTAATCCTATGGTGATGCCACTATTATGCGGTCGTAGTGGTTACCAGGGATAGCGAAATCTCGTAACACAGCAAAATAAAGAGAACTCGTGGTAGCCACAAACAACTCGTTATTGGTACAAAAGACGGGCGTTCTCAAAGTGCATGGCTGCTACGAGAGAGGCACTATGAGGAACGGCTTATCTTCACGTGCAATTTCTTTTTAGGCCGTCCCTGTCGCCATTGGTTGATCCATTTTACATACAAGTACAGCCTGGTCAGCGCATAGAACTTGGTCAACTCTGTTGTGAGCGCATCTTAGTGCTGGCTGCAGCCTAAGGCATAGCCGAAGTTCTTCACTAGCAACATTACATCCACTATGCTGTCACTGCAGAGTTTCTCTCGGCTGAAGAAGACAGTGAAGATGTCCTCCAACTTCTTCACTGCCCTGAAAAGCTCCAGCGAAGGATATAACAACCCTCCCTTGTCGCATGTCACAGTGAAGTCAGAGTTTCTGCTTTCTGTATTGGGGGTTTCCATAAGAAAGGCATTGCAAGACGTGCAGTCATAACACTTCAGAAACTTTCGAGCAACATATCCTGCCATGTATTAGACGGTCGTCGCTCTTCTGCTCCACCAACTCTCTGTGCTCAGCAGGAATACTACGAAGCATGCGCTCGGCTGAAGCTAGGTTTCCTTCCTCAATGAGATGGTCGATTGCAGCAGCCCTGGCTAATTGAGCTGGAGCATCTTGCGCACTCAGGAGAGAACTCATTTCTCCACTAGCTCCATTAAGGTCAGCATTGCTTGAGCATACTATTTTCGCAAGGTTATAAAAGGAAAGGCAATTAAAGACAATTAGAAACTGCGTTGGTGTTGGGTGGACATTAGACCCACATGATTGCCTGACTATACCGAAAAAGTTTTCCAGCGAATCCTGGCTTAACCTGTATGTCATAACATCAGTGGCGTAGCTAGGTCGTCTGGCACCCGGGGCCCATAGGTCTTCTGTCACCTCCCTCCCCGGGTGTAGCTGGCGGAAAGAGGGGTGTCTTCAGACGCATATATGACACCCCCCCCCCTCTCTGGCCCCTTGCACCCGGGGCCCACGGCCCCCCGGTCCCCCCCTGTTGCTACGCCACTGCATAACATACCTAAATCCCTGGCTGACAAGATAATCCAGCAGTGATAATGTGCTAGATATCGTCACCCTTAGGCCATCTGCAGTTGAATCGCTTAAAAATCCACCTACTCTTTTAGTGTGTTTCGCACACAAACCGCACACGTTTCTTCGAGTTTTTTGTCTAGGCGGTGCAAGTTGCGTTCCCGAATTCGCCGTGTTTATTCATCTTTCGGCGCGGTGAACGACGGCTGCTTTCCTTTTTTCCACTTATATCCTGTTTCACAGCCGGGAGCGAAGCAGGGTCGCTGCCGTTGACGTTTCGACCTTCCTACTGCTCACGTGTTCGGCCGACTGCGCGCGAAACAGACTCGAACGGTAGGTTGAAACACCAAAAAACAGTCAACGTCGCGAATTAAGCCCGCATGAACAAGCGCGCGAAGCCCTTTATTCTGTGGCGAAGCAGCAGAGGGAGCCAGCTCACGCGACTACAGCGCCGCCACCGAAATCCGCGTCCCTTCCACACTCGCCGCCTCGCTGCAATGCACAGGGCGCTCCGGCTCCTGAGCCCACTACCCCCTTCTAGAACACCATAACTCGGAGCTACGGTGCTCAAAGCCCTTGAACATGCCCTTGGAGCATGGCTAGGAGGCTCTCGGAGGCATGCTCGGAGGGTAGCGTTACAATGATTGTAATAGTGAATAGTGAACCGTCGCCGGGTAAATCTTCTATCGCATGGCAATTTTTCTATTTATTTTGTTTGTAAAAAAAGATTATCTCTGACAGCGCACCCTAGCTTAAAAAGTTTGCGTAGGTGGTGTCCAAAATCTAACGTCCTTTGACGTACTATCGGCTCCCGACCTTGCTTCCGCCGCATTCAACTAGCAAAAGCATAGCCTGTAAGATTTGCGCTTCAATTCTCGAAAGCGCCACGTCGTAGGGTGTGGGCATAGAGAAAGGTGTGGGCTTGGTCATCACACCTGCACGGCGAAGAAGCTGTGTCCGAGGCGAGTTTGTTGCGTTTTGTTGCGACGGTAGGTTATTATATTCTGATAGTCGCAGGGGGATACTTTTGGAAGTGAGATGTCTTCTCGGATGACTTATAGCCAAAGCATTACATCGTGCCGATGCATCGTCCATGAGGGTCGTTGAGCGTACCGCACACTTCAGGAGATTCGCGCGGGAACGGAAATTGTTTGTGTTGAACTCTTTGCACTTTGTATGTGAAAGTAAGGAAACTGAACCTCGCCATGCAATTTAATAGCCGTATATCATTGTGTCTGCTGCACAGCAGCAGCGGCATAGCATGACGCCGTGCCGATGCATTACTTCTTAATGTAGCTGAGGATACAGCACAATTCAGGGGATTCGCGGGAACAGAAACAGTTTGTAAATTCAACTGTTTGTATGTAGAAGAAAACTGAACGTCGCTAAGCACTTTAATAGCGGTACATAATTTTGACAGCTGTACAGCAACACTGGCAAAGCGTTAAGCCGCGCTGACGCTTCGATGCATTGAAACACATTTCGTATCCTGTATGTTAAAGAGTGAAAAATGGACGTCACCGTGCAATGTTTTATAGCTCTATATAGATCCTTGCCAAAGCTGTACAGCAACACTCGTCAGGTACGCGGTACAGATTCGTAGTTACTCTGAGGCGCGTGTGTGCTTGTATATAGTTAAGGAGCGCGTGCCGAATTCCCGTTACAATCTTGTATACAGAGCATGCTAGGTTGGCGAAACAGGCGCTCAAATCACGACAGTTTGGCCCGAAATATCTCTCAAAGCTTGTCAGTACATTTATCAGGCGTCTCTGTGTTTGTACTGTGACAGGAGACGTGACGGCGAGCGCCTCGAGTATCGCGCTATTTCCAGCAACAGTGGCCCCTTTACACTCTTGATATGCTTCACCACAATACATTGCGCATGTTTGATGGCGTAACACCGGTGCGTTATGGCGAAGCTAACAGTAGGGAACTGGTATGTTGCAGCGCTCGAGCCTTCATAGTGACTGCGGATCGAAAACACGAACACGTTCAATAGCTTTTCATCGATCATTACACCACTTTATTGAATTAAAATAATAATGTACGCCTGCGTGCAGACGTCCATGCTCCTGTAAGAAACTGCAGTTCAGTGGTGACCCTGTGGAGCTGGATCCGGCCTTTTGGAAACACGGCTGGCTCATGAGTCGCAAAGTAGGAGCTGAAGGGAATAATCTAATGCTGACATATAGACCTCATTCTTAGTGCTTAATTTGTGGTTAGCCATTGACAAAGGCATTTCACTAAACATGAGTCATAATACGCAGCACTTATGCGACAAACAGGATAGCAAAACGTGAGAACGAGATGAGGCAGCACTGCCTTCATCTGTTTATTGAAATCGTGTTTATCTGTGTAACGTCAGTGCACTCACTTTGTTAAGCTAAAGTTTTCCTCTGCTCTTTCAGTCTTTTTTGAGCCTGAATGCATGCGTATCAGAGTTTGTCCCCCATCAGATTTAATGGTAAATAACCTACACACTTCCCAAACCACAAGATAATACACGTAGTTCAGTGAAAGTAAGCCCTGCGAATTCAACTATTTTTATGAAGCAGCTTGCTCTTGCTGCTCACAAGGCTAGAACAACAGCAAAGTGATTGAGTCGTTCACTTGTGGAGCATTTTTTTTTTTTGCGCATGGTATACATATAAGGCCTGTGCAAACAGTTGCAGAAACCACAACCTCTTGCCTGGAATGTGTGATCGTGTGTCCATATCATTTTTTTCTCTGTTTTTTTTTTCACCCTATGCCACCACACCCACCTTTTCTTTAGTTTTTTTGTTCATGTAAGAACCTGCAAATGCTGTTTCCAGTGCTTTCTCCTTCTCTGTGGTAGTCACTGGCATGAAGTCTCTCTTACCTAGGTTTACGTCCCGTTGACTTGATAGAGCTGCCACAGACAATTTAACCACAGGGTAGTGACTCTCGAGCATATCAAAATTAGGGGAATTATCACTTAGTTTTTCTTTCCTTTTAGGAAGGCCTCTAACTCTGTGTGATAATATTTCACTTTGGTACTAAACAACTGATTTACTTGACAAGTTGTTTCCAATGGTTAAATGTTTTGTACATCAAAGGTTCACACAGTTGCCACGTGCTTCAAACGAAGGACCAGAATCTGGCGGGCGATAGCATGCCCCTAGTAATATTTTTGTCGATGTTGATGAACATGCGACACAAACAATTTCGAGTGTCGAGTTTGTGTGAACAGCTGAAGTTACAATCTTCTTGTTAACTGTAATGAAGGTGCTGCCACCACATTTTTCCAATTCGATCGCACCGGTGTATGTTGTACTGTTTGCCGTCTTTGAAAACTTCCTTGTTATGTATTTCAGAAATCAGGCATGTTTCTGTTAGTACAAGAATGTCAGACCACTAGAAAAGAGCACAGTAGATCATGTTTAGGCAGAATAGTGCGTATGTTAGTAAACGATAACTGAAGTATATATGTAACACCAAGAAATGAGGCTTGTTGTTCATGCGTAAGCATTTTCTCTTCTGTAGTTATATGGTGCATGTCACGACTGTGTTAAATGGCTTACAGTACGTATAAGTTTTATTGTGCAGCTTATCAACATTTTATTTGAAGGGTTTTTTCTGTGCCTTTGCAAACATTATGAGCTTTTTTCCTTTGAAAAGCAGGCAAGTTGAACCTATCCATGCTTGGGCAGCGCCCACACAAATCAAACACAAGAAAGAAGGCAGGACAAGCACTGGTATAACAACTGTGCAACAACTTCATAGCTTTATAGATCTTGTTTCATACTTTTGCTACTTAATTCCTCATTTTATGCCCATTGTTGATCTTGTTGACCTGGAAAATTTTTGCCAATACCGAAGTTACGACTTAGTACTCAGCATAAAACCATGCTTTAAAACCATCGTGCTGTCTGTCCACTTCCATCATCACGCCACTGTGTCATCTTGATCTGGACTCTCTATCGGAAGTACAGTGTTCACCCAGTACAAGCTTAGATATGGCGAGGACATAACCGTACATGCAAGCCATGCAAAGTTGAAAGCTTAGTCACTTGTTCAAAAGAACTGTTCCTGCCTCCACCTTTTTTCCACACTTCTTAGTCTGCTTAAAAGCCTTACCAGATACCGTAGTTGCTAACATGTCGGAAAATGCTCGCTGTCAGGTAACCTGAATTGTTGATGTCAGACAGTGTAAGTGAAAGGCAGCGTACTAGCCTGAAGCTGCTACAATGGTGTTGTCCCGACTTCTTGAATTGCCGCAATGGCCAATTTTCTGGGAAACCATAGTAGTAGTCAGAAGAACGGCAGAGTCAGAATGTCATTTATGAAAGCTCCATCCAAATGCTGCAAGAAATTTTCCAGCAGGCAGGCCTGGCACTGTTGGTCACTTTTTGATGCTCTGAGCTAGTTCGATGTCATCTTTTCATTGCATTTTTCTTCATTCTTCATTGCTGTTTCTTGATTATTTAGATAGTGGCGCAGGCTTTCTTAGAAGCTATTGCTTCAATCGGTGTTTCCTAGGAAGAGAAATGTTGGTTGTCTATATCTGCTTCAGACTCAGTAAAATCCTTACGTGATGTTTTGCCAGCTGGCCTACATGACATGTAACTCAGACGCTTATAATTGAAAGGCAGTGTTTTTGGTATTTAGTGCAGAAACTTCAAAGTCATTTTTTCTATTCAAAATCATTGAAAATTACTGTTCCTGTTGTTCTATCATTTGCGTAAACCTGAGTCATTTGACAGGCACTCCTATTGTGTACTTGTGCTTGTATCTGCTATTTCGTCAGACTAATTAGTTCATTTGCTTTTGCACAATTCAGCCAAACACCATCAAACAAACCTTCACTTGGGTACTTAGCTCTCCCTGTGACTGCGCTAGTGCAGAGGTAGAGGTATTTACCAATGACATGATGCTTGTTGACTGGGATGACAGTACATTAAAATGTACATCTGTGGCAAAAAAGTTCAGCATACATATTGACAATGGACACATCAAGAATCTCATAAGTATTATAAGCTTTCTGGATCTTCCTTCCTTTATTCTTTGCTTGAACAGGTGGATGTCCTTAATTTATTTAGGTGGGGGAATGAGATGTTTAGTGTTAATCTAGCAGTATTCTCTGGATATTTGCAGCTGCTGTCTCTTAGATGAGGTGATGAATCTAAGTAATATGTATAAAGTAGCACTGGTTTCTTACACGTCAAGTCAAGTAATATGCTTTTATCAGTGATAAGTGTAATTCCACAGCACCATGCAAAAATATTAAGCTACTACACAGGTCAGTTTGAAACATGTTGAATGTGCTTTGAATTTAATGTTACCCCCCACACACTTTTTTTATTTCTTCTTTTCCCAAAAAGTATTAATGGTATAGACTCTGTATTTATGAGTGCTGCATTGGGGACAAGACGGTAAAGCGACAAGTCTATATTTTGTGCATGCCTCCTCGAGCAGATGGCATTAAGCAACTGCCTGCTGACATCATGTGCCTTTGTACTTTATACGTGGTTATTTACTTAAAGAAGCGATCAATAAAGAAATGTACCTTACTATCGCATGTGGCCCCGTTGTCTTGTTTAACACGTAGCTTCTCGGCAGCGTAGCTCGGCTAGTCCGAGCATATCAGATTGCCGGCATCGTCCCCTGCTCGGGCAATCAGTCTGTAGTGAACGCTTCGCCAGCGATGGACGCTTTTCCGGTGACAGCGTATTGAAATACTTGCTGCAAACTATAGCGAACTAGAGTATTCGAGTTCACTATTCTGCAAACTCACGAAAAAATAGTTTCTGTTTCCGTTTTCTGCAGCTCGAAGCGCTACTTGCTTACTGTAGCAAAGGTGTCATGCTGGCTTCCTGTTTGACTTTCGAAGTTGAAGTAGCTGAGGCCCAAAGCTTTCTTGTGGTGTTATTCATAACGCAGTGCTATTAAATGTATGTCTGTCTACGCTACAAATATTTTGTGAACATCTAAAAAGTTTTCCATCGATACTTGCCCGAATCTTTGCATACGCTTAATACCGAGAGGTTAGCATACAGTCATTATCCCTTGCGCCAACTTGCCGCGATCTTTGTGGCAAGGCGAGTATTTATTGTTAATCTTATAATTGACGACATGCTTTATCGGCAGACGGCTGCCTGTTGAAAGTCCGCATGAGGTACGCACAATATGTTCATCAGCAAAGTATTCTTGCAAATGTACGTGGTCTTGATAGTGTCGATGTAGTTTCCTGCAAAATCAATGTAGTTTCGCTGGACAGTACAAGCGTGATGCAAAAGCACACCAAGGTGCCCAGTTATTCTATGTCACAGTCACGCAGCAGGTATGGTTGAGTTGTCGGTTACAGTCGGCAAATGGTTCTGGTTCTGGCACTGAAATAATATTTGCGGATGCTCACCTCTTGTAAAATGAGTGGTAACACAGCTACAGAAAGCTGGTGCTGACATATCAGATGACAGCAGGTTGGTGTAAGGCAAACAATGCCTGAAGTGCCACAGTTGGTGCTACAGGTTGTCTGTTTGTTGGTACGCTAGTGGCTAGAACATCCTCAACATCATCATCAGCCTATTTTATGTCCACTGCAGGAAGAAGGCCTCTCCCTGCGATCTCCAATTACCCCTGTCCTGCGCCAACCGATTCCAACCAGCGCCCACAAATTTCCTAATTTCGTCACACCACCTAGCCTTCTGCCGTCCTCTACTGCGCTTCCCTTCTCTTGGTACCCATTCCCTCACCCTAATGGTCCAACAGTTATCTAATCTGCGCATTACATGACCGGCCCAGAACTATTTTTTTCCCTTAATGTCTATTAGAATATCGTCTTTACCCGTTTGCTCTCTGATCCAAACAACTCTCTTTCTGTCTCTTAAAGTTATGCCTAGCATTATTCGTTCTATCGCTCTTTGCGTGGTCCTTAATTTGTTCTCAAACTTCTTTGTCAGTCTCCAAGTCTCTGCCCCATATGTCAGCACTGGTAAAATGCACTCATAATATACTTCCCTTTTCAATGATAACGGTAAGCTCCCAGTCAGGAGCTCACGATGTCTGCCCTATGCGATCCAAGTCATTTTTATTCTTCTGTGTATTTCCTTCTCATGGTCAGGGTTCCCTGTGATTAGTTGACCTAGGTAAACTTACTCCTTCCCAAACTCTATAGGCTCACTTGCGACCTTGAACTCACGTTCATTTGCTGTAACTCGTCCGCAGTATTGCTGAATAGAACAATGTCATCGGCAAACCGAAGGCTGCTGAGGTATTCGCCGTAGATCCTTACTCCTAAACATTCACAGTTTAACAGCTTGAATACTTGTTCCAAGCACGCAGTGAATAGCATTAAAGAGATTGTGCCTCCTTGTCTGACCCCTTTCTTATAGATATCTTCCTACTTGTGTAGAATTAAGGTGGCTGTGGAATCTCTGTAGATATTTTCCAGGGTATTTTTGTAGGCGGTCTGTTGTCCTTGATTACGCAATGTCTCTATGACTGCTAGTATCTCTACTGAATCAAATGCTTTTTTGTAATCTATGAAAGCCATATAGAGAGGCTTATTGTACACTGCGGATTTCTCGATTAGCTGATTGATGACATGCACGTGATTCATTGATTCATTCAGTCATTATAGAGTATCTCTTCCTGAAACCTGCCTGTTCTTCTTGGTTGACTAAAGTCCAGGTTACCTTTACTCTATTGGAGATTATTTTGGTAAATATTTTGTGTAATACTGGGAGTAAGCCACAATCATCATCATCATCATCAGCCTGGTTACGCCCACTGCAGGGCAAAGGCCTCTCCCATACTTCTCCAACAACCCCGGTCATGTACTAATTGTGGCCATGCCGTCCCTGCAAACTTCTTAATCTCATCCGCCCACCTAACTTTCTGCCGCCCCCTGCTACGCTTCCCTTCCCTTGGGATCCAGTCCGTAACCCTTAATGACCATCGGTTATCTTCCCTCCTCATTACATGTCCTGCCCATGCCCATTTCTTTTTCTTGATTTCAACTAAGATGTCATTAACTCGCTTTTGTTCCCTCACCCAATCTGCTCTTTTCTTATCCCTTAACGTTACACCTATCATTCTTCTTTCCATAGCTCGTTGTGTCGTCCTCAATTTGAGTAGAACCCTTTTAGTAAGCCTCCAGGTTTCTGCCCCGTAGGTGAGTACTGGTAAGACACAGCTATTATATACTTTTCTCTTGAGGGATAATGGCAACCTGCTGTTCATGATTTGGGAATGCCTGCCAAACGCACCCCAGCCCATTCTTATTCTTCTGATTATTTCCGTCTCATGATCCGGATCCGCCGTCACTACCTGCCCTAAGTAGGTGTATTCCCTTACGACTTCCAGTGCCTCGCTGCCTATTGTAAATTGCTGTTCTCTCCCGAGACTGTTAAGCATTACTTTAGTTTTCTGCAGATTAATTTTCAGACCCACCCTTCTGCTTTGCCTCTCCAGGTCAGTGAGCATGCATTGCAATTGGTCCCCTGAGTTACTAAGCAAAGCAATATCATCAGCGAATCGCAAGTTACTAAGGTATTCTCCAGTAACTTTTATGCCCAATTCTTCCCAATCCAGGTCTCTGAATACCTCCTGTAAACACGCTGTGAATAGCACTGGAGATATCGTATCTCCCTGCCTGACGCCTTTCTTTATTGGGATTTTGTTGCTTGCTTTATGGAGGACTACGGTGGCTGTGGAGCCGCTATAGATATATTCCAGTATTTTTACATATGGCTCATCTACACCCTGATTCCGTAATGCCTCCATGACTGCTGAGGAGTAAGCCAATGGGCCTATAATTTTTCAGTTCTTTAACGTCTCCCTCTTTATTATGTATAAGTATAATGTTTGCATTCTTCCAGTTTTCTGGTTCCTTTGCAGCCGATAGACACTTCGTATAGAGAGCCGCCCGTGTTACGAGCATTATGTCACCTCCGTCTTTGATTAAATTGACTGTTATTCCATTCTCTCTTGCCGATTTTCCCCGTTTCATGCCTTGCAAGGCCCTTCGGACCTCATCTCTAGATATAGGAGGAGTTTCTGTATACTGTTCATTATTGTTGCGAATAGAATACTCCTGAGTCCTCTGGGTACTGTACAGGTCAGTATAGAATTCTTCCGCTGCTTTTATTATACCTTCGAGATCGCTGATGACATTACCCTGCTTATCTTTCAGTGCATAAATATTGGTTTGTCCTATGCCAAATTTCCTTCTCACTGATTTCAGGCTGCGTCCATTTTTTACGGCTTCTTCAGTCTTTGTTACGTTATAATTTCTAATATCAGTTACTTTCACTTTGCTGATCAAGTTTGACAGTTCTGCGAATTCTAACTTATCCCTTCAGTTGGACACTTTCATTCTTTGTCGTTTCTTTATTAGGTCCTTTGTTACTTGGGAGAGCTTGCTTACTGGTTGCCTTGATGCCTTGCCTCCCACTTCAATTGCTGTCTCTGAAGCCAGCCTCTTTACGGTTTCATTCATTACCTCTATGTCATCATCATCATCATCATCATCATCATCATCATAATCTGCCTGTTCTAAGGCTGCATATTTGTTGGCACGTACCAACCTAAATTTGTCTACTTTTACCCTTAATGCCTCTAAGTTTACCTGTTTTTTCTTGACCATTTTACTTTTTCTCTGTTCAAATTGAGGTGAATCCTAGCCATCACTAACCTATGATTACTGCACTTTGTGCTACCTGTCACTTCTACAGCCTATGGGCTTCTAGATGGTGTCAGTAATATGTATATAGTGATGCTCTCGGCCAGTACTTGCGCAATGATAGTACATTTGGACAAGATGGATGTATATCGGTAGCAGTACTCAGACTTGATAGCAGTACTCAGGCTTTAAGGGCAAGGACTGTTTAACAACCACCACTTCCACATTTCCTAGAATTTCTGGAAGGGTGTGCACGTGTGAGCACAATTCATGGTCACAAATCGTCACTCAATGGCTGGCGTCTACGGGCTGTCACGTCTGCTGTAGTATCATTGTTGACATCGCATAATAAGGAAAAACGCCACAGGCAAGATCAAGCAACCTATTTCCAATACACACGGACCAGGTAGCATTACAGCCTTTAGCATTGTTCTATTAGTGCAGACTATCCCTGTTCAGCTCCTGAAAGCACGGTAAATGTTAGTGCCCATATATGGTGAGGTGCTATAATTTGATATAATACAACACGAGTAGCAGTTCGAAGTCGCCTGCGAAGGTCGAAAACAGTCAAGTGTCGTACCTGTACCAAAGGAGTAACATCGCGAGCAAGTGCTTACACCTTTCGGAAAAGCTCGGTGTGCACAAACGCTTTCCTTTTTCTAACATCCGGCTCGCTTGAAAGCCTCTTTGTCTTTAAAGAAATCCAATGCGGCTCACTCGGCAGGCCGGACGTTTGCACGCAAAGCGTAACTACTTCCGCGCTTTTGCCGCTGAAATCCTTGAGACTGATCTAAATATGGTGATCAGCAGCAAGGTTCCTCGGCTCCGACAAAACATGTCGATTCGACGCTACAAACGTGAAGCGTGAGCACAGCATCAAGCGAAAGAGCCGCCGTGAACAGAGATGGCGTAGCCATCTTAGGTTTTTGGACAGTGTTTCCAACACAAGAAGGAGTTCTGGAGTTGTCACTTGGCTGTCAAATCTCGGCTAAAACTGAACTTCTTTTAAAAATTCATGCGGTAGAACAATCTCTGTACGGGTCTTCAGAAGTCTATAACAACATTTTTTTAAGTGCCTGGTGGCGGACCCTCAAATCATCATCATCATCACCATCATCAGAGAATTCTTATTTTCACTGCAGTAGGCAGGCCTCACCGAGCGATCTCCAATTACGCCTGTCTTGCGCTAGATGATTCCGACTCGCGCCTGCGAATTTCCTGATTTCATCACCCCACCTAGTTTTCTGCCATCCTTGACTGCGCTTCTCATGGCGCCCATTCTGTAACTCTAATCTTCCACCGGTTATTCCACCCTACGCATTACATGGCCTGCCGATCTCCACTGTTTGTTTTTCTTAATTTCAAGTATAATATCGGCTATCCCCGTCTGCTCTGTGATCCACACAAATCTCTTCCTGTCTCTTAACGTTACGCTTAAGATTTCTTGCTCCATCGCTCTTTGCGTGTCTTTAACTTTAATTTTGAACTTTTAATCTTGAACATCACTTATTTTCTCCTTGTTTATCTGATTTGGCAGTGCAGCAAATTTTATCTGACACTTTCATACTTTGTCGTCTCTTTAGTAAGTCTGTTCTGACTCATGAGAGCTCGCCTACTGTTTTCCTTGGTGCCTTACCTACCACTTCAGTTGCTGCTTCTGAAATCAGTTCATTCATTAACGCTATGTTATCATGTTCTAAAGCTTCATATTTGTTTGCGAGCACCAGCCTGAATTCATCTGATTTTACCCTGACTGTGCCTATGTTAGCCTATTTGCTCTGGAGTAATTTTACTTTATCTCTATTCAAATTGAGAGCAATGCTAGACCTCATTAATGCATTATTACACAACCTAACACTTATACATCCTGCACTATGCTGGGATCGAAAGAGAATATAAAATCTATTTCGTTTCTTGTTTCTACATTAGGGCTTTTCCACTTCGACTTCCTGTTATTGCGCTTCCAAAAGAAGGGGATCATTAGTGGAAGTCAATTTCTTCCCCCAAATTTCACCAACATCTCTCCTACTATTTCTGGAGTCGATGTCGCAGCTCCAGGGTGCATGTTCCATAGCCTGCTTTCTCCCTACTTTCGCATTGGAGTCGGCCATGACTGCAGTATATTGAGTTTTCACGTTTCTCATTGCTAATAGCATCCTCATATGGCTGTTTTATTTCTTCATCGTCATGACTGGACCTTAGTGTGCAGACATGATCTCATCTTTTGCTTTACTACGACAGCCGCTAACCACTCATTAAGACTGTTAAATTCATCAATATTGCCCGCTACATCCTTGTGAAATAAAAATCCTACCTCGTATTCGCTCTTATATAGAAGACCTATGTAGCAGAGGACGGGAACCTCATCCTAAACATTATTTCTACGTACTATAGCATATGCCAAACAATATTACAAAACACAAGGCCATGTCTCATGAAACAGAAGGATTTGATTGAACATAAAATCTTTTTAGAGAAAAGGACCTGAAATATTTCTAGACAACCAATACGGAGGACCATACCTATGAAAAATCGAAACAAGAAGAGTACGAAACACTGCCTTGTGCCTACGCTATAGGGGCACTAAGATATTTTCTCCTTATCCTGGTCGCCGATTGCAGTCCTTAAGAAAAAGCACATGCTTTTTCAGCGCTTCTGAGATATATCTCAGAAGCGCCGTTTAGACAATTTGGTCCACATACTTTTGGTTCTTGATAAATTTAGCCCCTGATCTTCAACAGTGGCATATAAATCTTTGCTCTGCCACTGAGCGATTTTTTCAGGTGGTGTACTTGCTAAAAGCTTAATTCATTCTTTTACTTTCCATTTCCTTCGAGGTCCCTCCGCCCCCATAATGTTTCCTTTGTATTCTAAGCAGCACTTACTGTATTTCTTTGTTTCATCCTAACTGCCGGGATTACTTGTGCGCATTTTCCAGTAACCGCATCTCTTCGCAGATGCCACGTTGTAGTCACTGTAAACAACCGCAGTGGCACTACGCATGTCGCGAAGTATAACTGCTTACTAGGCGAACCTGTGCCCAGCAAAACAGGCTGCACTCGGCACAATGATAGCGGCGAGCACTCTCGTCGATCGTCGAGACTCTGATTTGCGGATCAGGCCTGTCGGCTATTTATCTACATTTTGTCTATACGCATGGCCCAATGAACCTGACAGCGCAATTGCTAGTACTCGCGTACGTTCTCGAATTTACACCGCTATTCCAGTCGCGCGCGCAGCCTGTTACAAAAGGACCGATAGAACTCATAGAACCATCGATAACATTCGAGAAACTTCCGATACAGAAAGGCGCGTCTTGCGCTGAGTGATAACCTGTTAGCCAAAGAAAGGCGGTCACTGGAAGAGATACATGAATACTCGTGGAACCATTGTTGGCCAGTCCCTCACATTTAGTAGATGCCCGGTATATCAGAAATCCAACCAAATCACGCTTTGTTTCAAACAAGGAACCCTTATAAAATGTTTCTGCAGTGGCAGTTCTGTATGTAAGTGTATACAACCGCCTTGCCATCTACCATCTATCCTCACTCCATGCCCTTTACTACTCTCCGCTAATAAGCGTTCAGGTGTCAGTCATAAATATAGACATTCCTTCACTTCTTCCTTTGCACTCTGTTCAAATCAAACTGATTACTGCTACTAATAATAAGTTACAATTCCACAGCCGCCGATCGAGTATCTAAGCCAAGGGTAAGTTTAATTCTGTGCGAAAAGGAGACAGGCACGCCTGCGGTATAGCCCATGCTTGGCCAGAGTGCCTAATACGTTCTTACCGAAGATATGTGAGAAATTAGGACAAAAATACAGTTGGCTCCCACAACCTCTTCTAGAGCTTCCGGCAGGGCTGAAGTGCATACCGACGCAGGCGCTTCGTGACCGTCTTGCAGCTCCTTCTCTTTCAACAAAACACCGCTTATAAGGAATTCAATTTCCTGTCCCGGCGACTGCTTTATAGCGAGTGCTTATTGCACATCCTCGCTTGTTTTCTTCCTCCTTCTTAAATCTGCTCGAATCGAGCGGTAGCCCATCACGCGTGACGCAAGAATATTCCTTTCGTTAGGCATAATGCCGTTTCTAGGTGCCCCTTAAGCAAGAGCACTGGTTAACAGCAAACGACTATCGATCGCAGGCGGGGATAAGCTCGCCAACGCCGAGGAGGCGATCGAGCTCCTTTCACGCAAGCGCTCGCGGCGATCACTTCTTGGCGAACGTTCGCCAATCGAACCAACGCTTGTCGGGAACCATTTGGTTGCCAGCTGATCGAGATCCTTTTACTTTCCGAATTGTCCCGCGGTTCAGGTCGCCGTTGGTGTTCACCTTGCAACGGCCACCGGACATATGCGGCGCTGTTTAATTTCAGCGCAGACGCGGGCTATTCGCCAACGCCGCTACCCAGAAGTCGACGCGCGATGTATCTAATTATTTCTGCTGGGAGAGGCTCGCACTGCTGCAATGCCGTGACGGCCGCTTTTCCCGCCACCGCTGCACGAGCTCGTGTGCCAAAACACGCCAGGTAACTGCAGTGGGCTTTTATCTGTCACGGGAACTACGTCCCTGAAATGTCGCAACAGTGCGGCCCCCGGGGCTTGTTTCGCATGCAGCTCTGTGTAAACTTCAATCATCATCAGCATCATGGCGATGTTCTTCGCCATCGTCGCCGTCATCCTTTTTATGTCCGCTGCTGGACGAATGACTTTTACAGCAATATTAAATTTATGCCCGCCTTGCACCTGCAGCTGACGCCACTTAATGCCTGCAAATTTCCTGATGTCATCGCATTTCTCCGCCACCCTCGACTGCGCTTTTTTTCCTTTTTTTATTGGCACCAGCTCCTTCATTTGACAACTCAGACGAAGCCTGCTTTAACGAAACTCGAGGAGAAGTGCACTATTCAAAGAATCAAAAATTTTTTTTAAAAGCTCCCAGATCTCAGAAAAGAGCGCCAAAGAGAGCATCGAACATTATGTTGTGTCACGATACTGCTCGCGGGGCCACCCTTCTAGTTTTTTCCGGTTGTACAGCCCTACAGAAGCGTGGACTTTTCTATACTGTTAATTGTATCACTCCATGCGGTGCATGCTGTGCCAGAACTTGTTGCTTAGGGGCGAGATCAATTGCCTGACAAATTTCGTTGCAGATATGGCACGACCTGCCACTTTCGAGCCGAGGCGAAATACATATGTGATATCGGAGCTTTCCAAAACTGCCTCCAAGGGAAGGCCTTCCCCGTTTCTGAATCCGGATCCAATAATACGCGAAAAGATGCGGGAAGGGGTAAATAGCTGGTTGTTGTGTAAGCTAAAAGGTCAAGTTTTTAGGATAATTCACAAATCAAAACGCAAAATTTTGCACACGCTGTACGACCCCATAGCGAAAGGCTAGTAGCGGGGTCATTTGCATAAATGCTATTGTAACTCATCTAAGTGTCAAAGAAAACACTGCGTATGTATAGCTTGCTCACACAGCCACTAATAATATTTGGGGTTTTACGTGCCAAAACCACTTTCTGATTATGAGGCACGCCGTAGTGGAGGACTCCGGAAATTTTGACCACCTGGGGTTCTTTAACGTGCACCTAAATCTAAGCACACGGGTGTTTTCGCATTTCGCCCCCATCGAAATGCGGCCGCCATGGCCGGGATTCGATCCCGCGACCTCGTGCTCAGCAGCCCAACACCATAGACACTGAGCAACCACGGCGGGTGCTCACACAGCCACTAAGACATACTCAGAAATGAACTAGAACTTGTATGATAATAAAGGTTGAAGACATTCGCGAGCAGAAACTCGCTCACAATTCTAACTACAACGGAAAGAAAAGCATAAAACATTATTCACATATAGGAGGAAGAAATCTACATAATAAGTGCGCACATGAAACGCTTATATCAGAGTCATTGCCCGGATAATTACCAATAATAGTATTTTTAATCACTGTGACATATCTTAATTTAATTTTCTATGCTATATATAGAGCAATACATTCAACCCACCTCTAGCCAGATATGTTTCTCGTAGGGGATATATTATGCTAGTATAAGGTTTTGTATAAGGTTTTGTTTTACTAACAAAACCTTATTTGACCTGTTCGTTTCACTGTATTAAAACTGCTTATGTTTCTAATTGTTCATTGAAATATTTAAGCTGTGTAATTGTTCTTGTAATCGCCATTTGTGATGGAAGTGTCTGATCGTTTATTTATTTGCTGATGGTTACATAACTGAATCCTTATACCAAATCGTCGTGTCACTGCTGCTGTACGGGTGGCTAGAGCTTAGTCAAGCTGCACAGATGCAGCTTTTTTCTCTGGTCCCCTATTTTCGCAGTAACAATATACTGTCTGCGGCGAAAATAAAACTTGACTTATTGATTGAAAGTTGCCAATATATTTATTCCGTGTTAAACGAGCCGGCATGCGAGAATTGAGACATGATACGGCTGGCTGCTCTTGATTATGTTGGTACCTTGACCACGTTTGAGTCGCGTAAAATTTCAAACGGTAAAATTAGTAACTCGTCGGAAATGAGCTTATTAGAAGATGTAGATGTAGAGCGTAGAAATTCGATCAGCCATGTTCTTTTTTTCTTGTAGGCGTCACATAGGCTCAAGCTAAATCTTTTTTAAAACCTCATCCCCAGGAATCGCTGCAACGTAACAGATGACAATGAATGAAAAAGAAACACAGATTGCGTAGAATATTCATATTAAAATGCCCCCTTATTGAAGAAGAGTGTAACGATCGGATGCTAGATTGGATCAAAGAATTTAAATAGCTATGGTGAAGGTAATTACTTTTTCGACCACAACATGAACAGCAACAAATCCCCGCTACAATATTCCCGTAAGCAAAAAATAAATAAATAAAAACGTATCAGTGGTAATTAAGCAGTATAGACGAGAGAAATGCGTTACTTCGCACCTCCTTGAGGCCCCGGATCCATGATTTAAGCCGCGTTCACCACATTGCAACATTTTGTTCAGAAGCTCGCTCAACAAACGTTGAGCGAGTATATATATATGTATATATATATATATATATATATATATATATATATATATATATATATATATATATATATATATATATATATATATATATATATATATATATATATATACTTCCCACACTTAACAAACACGTACACTTTTTTCCACTTTCACACTCCTATGCCAAAGCAATAAACTCCTTTCTAGTCATGACTTCTTTTTAAGGCGACAAGCCTTAAGTGGTTCTTTGGAATGACTTATACTAACGTAAGCAAGCGAAGATTCAATGTCTGAATAAGAAAGAAAGAAAGAAAGAAATATGTCGCATGTGTCGTTGAGCGGGTCGACCTAAAGAACCATACGTTTATTCACACTGCAGCTCGTTTATGTCTTGCAATAAGTCTGACCCCTCAGATCGTATAACTTAATGCATTACCACGTGTGCAGCAGGCCTTGACGTGTTACAGGAAGGTAACATGCGGCCGAACATTTTTTTTTTTCAGACGCGTTTACTACTTCAAGCATTTTTTGGCGTCCGACACGCGATGGCATGCTGAAACAAAGCTTAGTTTTATCTCGCACCTGGAAGATGCCTGAAGTTTGCCTTCAATGTGCGGAAATCGTGTCTCGAACATTCCCCCTAAGGATTCCCCCTAAGAATTCCCCCTGAGTATTCCCTGAGAACATTCCCCGAAGCTTAGCGTGAACTAAGCGTATTTATAGCATCACAATATGCAAGCGCTTCGTTCAAACGATATCATGAGCAATCCACAAAAGTGCGTCACCAGGCTGCTGCTTTTCGCTCGACACAGCAAGCAAATCAAAAGAGAGCTTACTTCTTTTGAAATTTCAATCGTGGGATTTAACGCTCCTTAGCTGTATACAGAGGTGCCATATAGTAGAGGGATGCTGATTATTATTTGCCGCCAACTGGTTCACGAATGCTCACCTAAATCTAAGTACACGAGCGTTTTTTGCATCCCGCCCCCATCGAAATGCGGCCGCCGCGGCTAGCATTCCAACCCGCGACATCTTTCTAAGCAGCGAGACGTCATGGCCCCCGAATCCCAGTGGCGGATACAAGAAGGAAGCTTTAGCTTTGTTTTTCAAACAAAGGGGACTTCGTCTACGACGAAGACGGAACGCGTCATTCCCTTCACGTGTGTCGGCCATGCACGAAAAAACCGCCGTGGCGGCTCAGTGGCTATGGCTTTCTTATTGATATGAAAAAGGTAAAGAAAGCAGACTGCCATTGCATAGAAATAGGCAAGAATCAGATGTATGCGTTAAGAGACAAAGCCGGGAATATCATTACTAATATGGATGACATCGTTCAAGTGGCTGAGGAGTTCTATAGAGATTTATACAGTACGAGTGGCACCCACGACGACAATGGAAGAGAGAATAGTCTAGAGGAATTTGAAATCCCACAAGTAACGCCGGAGGAAGTAAAGAAAGCCTTGGGAGCTATGCAAAGGGGGAAGGCAGCTGGGGAGGATCAGGTAACAGCAGATTTGTTGAAGGATGGTGGGCAGATTGTTCTAGAGAAACTGGCCACCCTGTATACGCAATGCCTCATGACTTCGAGTGTACCGGAATCTTCGAAGAATGCTAACATAATCCTAATCCATAAGAAAGGGGACGCCAAAGACTTGAAAAATTATAGACCGATCAGCTTACTATCCGTTGTCTACAAAGTATTTACTAAGGTAATCGCAAATGTAATCAGGAACACCACAGACTTCCGTCAACCAAAGGACCAGGCAAGATTTCGTAAAGGCCACTCAACAATAGACCATATTCACACTATCAATAAGGTGATAGAGAAATGTGCGGAATATAACCAACCCTTATACACAGCTTTCATTGATTACGAGAAAGCGTTTGATTCAGTCGAAACCTCATCAGTCATGGAGGCATTAGGGAATCAGGGTGTAGATGAGCCGTATGTAAAAATACTGAAAGATATATATAGCGGCTCCACAGCCACCGTAGTCCTCCATAAAGAAAGCAACAAAATTCCAATAAAGAAAGGCGTCAGGCAGGGAGATGCGATCTCTCCAATGCTATTCACCCCGTGTTTACAGGATGTATTCAGAGACCTGGATTTGGAAGAATTGGGGATAAGAGTTAATGGAGAATACCTTAGTAACTTGCGATTCGCTGATGATATTGCCTTGCTTAGTAACTCAGGGGACCAACTGCAATGAATGCTCACTGATCTGGAGAGGCAAAGCAGAAGGGTGGGTCTAAAAATTAATCTGCAAAAAACTAAAGTAATGTTTAACAGTCTCGGGAAGAGAACAGCAGTTTACGATAGGTAGCGAGGCACTGGAAGTGGTAAGGGAATACATCTACTTAGGAGAGGTAGTGACTGCGGATCCGGATCATGAGACTGAAATATTCAGAAGAATAAGAATAGGCTGGGGTGCGTTTGGCAGGCATTGTCAGATCATGCACAGCAGGTTGCCATCATCTCTCAAGTGAACAGTGTATAACAGCTGTGTCTTGCCAGTACTCACGTACGGGACAGAAACCTGGAGGCTTACGAGAAGGGTTCTACATAAATTGAGGACGACGCAACGAGCTATGGAAAGAAGAATGATGGGTGTAACGTTAAGGGATAAGAAAAGAGCAGAATGGGTGAGGGAACAAACGTGAGTTAATGACATCTTAGTTGAAATCAAGAAAAAGAAATGGGGCACGGGCAGGACATGTAATGAGGACGGAAGATAACCGATGGTCATTAAGGGTTACGGAGTGGATTCCAAGGGAAGGGAAGCGTAACAGGGGGCGGCAGAAAGTTAGGTGGGCAGATGAGATTAAGAAGTTAGCAGGGAAGACATGGCCACAATTAGTACATGACCGGGGTAGTTGGAGAAGTATGGGAGAGGCCGTTGCCCTGCAGTAGGCGTAACCAGCCTGATCATGATGATGACTGAATGCTGCGACGTACATCTGCTCCATTTCGCCTTGGTTGAAGTTATACAATTATATATATATATATATATATATATATATATATATATGTATATACACCTGGCATAAAACGACTGGCGACAACACCGGCCTGCGCCTGCCTCCTCCCTCAGAGAAAAATACGTGACCCCCTCCCCTCTGATTCTATTGTGCCAAGCTGCTTCCACGAGCAGCTTCACGCCGCTCCCAACTGGTGAATGGGCAGCAAAGGAATGCATGAGTTCTACATAAAATAATGTTACAACGGTAGCATACCGGAATATGTGTGCACGACTTATTCGTAAAAAACGAGAAACAAGATTTAAAAGAAAGGTTCCGATGACAACCGTGAGCAAAATCAAATTTAGAGCAATAAATTATATTACACCAAGAAAATCACCATGTTTAGTTTCGAAAACAATTTCAAAAATATGAAGAAACCGCTTTCACGTACTTTCGAGGTGGAGAGAAAGTAGTCAGGCATAATTTGCGATAATGAAAGACCAAATTCATTCTCAATAAAAAAGTTACTTAGGGTTGTTTTTATTTTTTAGCGACAGGATATAATAATAACTTCTTTATTTCCATTAGTCATGGAAGAGACTGCGGGTAAAAGTCGCTTTAGAGGCAAGCGACTTGACTAGAGCCCGCAGCCTCCTTTACAAGGCAAACAGCGATTCAACAGGAGATATATATACATAGCAATTGACTACTAGTGAAATATGCACAAAAAATAAACGCAAAAACACAAATTACCTGAAAAAGGCTCTTCAATTATTTAAGAAAGATTGAGTGACAAAATGTAAATGTAAATTACTTCAAAATATATTGTCAGCAACTTGAATTACCTTCCTCTGACTTCTTTATCTTGCTTTGGTGGTGCTTAAACTAAATTAGTTGAGACTGGTGAAGTCTTTCAGAACTCTTTTCTTACTCTTACTTTTCTGACCCTTACTTCTCATCAATGCTATAATTTATAATTTGTTCATTTCAGTTATTTAATCGTTCTACTATATGCCCCAGTTTCTTTACCAATCTCCCTTGTTGCGTATGTGAAACGGAATGATGACAACAATAACAAGTATGCGTCTCACAACGAAGCTACAAACAAGCGGCACAGGAAGAGAAATGCGGTACCGGAAGTCGGAAAGTCGAAGCGCATCAAGAACACACAGCTCAGAAGCGGAAGTCGGAAGCCGTCAAAATCGCAACGGTCGGCGTCTCGAAATTAGAACGGCTCCCAGGAACTTTGCATTGCGCACAACTTGCATCAGCGTCCGGAAGCAGACATGCAGGGAAGCCACAGACTCGCTCTAGATTAGTGTTTGTCGATTTCACACGTTTGCAGAAAAAGTAAGCAAAACAGTTTACTGTTCCTTCCATACACGCTGTATGATGATGCGTTACATGGTTTGCAATCTTTCTTTATCACTCCAATTACGCTCGTTTTCGTTTATCGCCATAAAAACGTTACAAATGTGAATTATGCATACGTACAGAATTGTACATATATACATACATACATACATACATACATACATACATACATACATACATACATACATACATACATACATACATACATGCATACATACATACATACATACATACATACATACATACATACATACATACATTGTTATGCACACGTGCAGCATCATATCTCGTTGCTGCATGATTTTTTAGCGCGAAATGGAGACCATATCCTGTTTGCTGAACGGTGTAATTAACGAGCCGGTACCTTGCCAAATCAAGATACGTCTTTTCCCCTCTCTCATCTTCATCAAATAATATAAAGATAAAAATAAAGATTTCATTGCGTTGTAAATAATTCGTTTGCTTCTCTTCTTACCATTAGGAAGTGATGTAAGTGGACAGATCACGAATTGAGATTTCCGACGCCGGAAATTGACTTCAATTTATCGCGCCGCATCTTTCTTATCTTTTCTTTTTTTGCCCGATACTCGAAACCCACGGGGCGCGCGTCCCAGGAGTACAGCTTTGCAAAGGCATAGGTTATCATCCGCACGACCCTAAGTGAGTCATGATCGTGTTTTTCGGATTTTATATAAATACATGCAAGTTGCGCTTACCTCCATTTCGACAGTGTTGCAGGTGAAGAGAGTCACTCACAGCGAACGACAGCGCACACCGGTCAAACAGGTGACAGTTAAGAATATCCGTGTATTTGACGGAGGCAGGCGGAGGCGCACGAACAGGCAGGCACAGCGGTAAAAGCGCGAGCAGACAGGCGACCAGCGCGCGGAGCAACTGCAGTGGGCACGCGAGCGGAACGCCACGCGAGCGCGTTGTTCTGGGAGAGAAGTCCGTTGCGGAAAAATAAAAGCAACAGCCGAAAACAACGCGATAATGTACGGACAGTAATAAGGCGGACAGCGGGTCTCAAGGGGGGGAAGAGAAGTCAGTCAGGCGGCAACGGCGAGAGGCGATGGGTGGCTCAAGGGCGTTTGCGGCTCGCTGGCGCGGAGCTCGTGAGTTTTTACATTTTTTTTTTCCTGCAGCGAAGGGGGTTGTTGCTCTCGCGCCTGCTTCGATGCTCTATCTCACCGCTATCCTGCGACTCGACTATTTGCAGTTGTGTGCAGCGACCACGAAACTGGATCGATTGTGCCAGGAAGGCCGGGGGCCCCTTTGCTTTCTAGGAACCTCAGGAGTGTATTATTTTCGGTGTCGCGATTATGTAATCAAGGGAGGGCCAAGGGGACGATCCTGGCCTTGGCTTTAGACACATTTAGGCACATTCCCCTTTTGTCGCAAGAAAGACTGGCATGACTCGGTGCCAAAAAGCTAGAAGAAGCCTCGTTAACTGCTTCACATTTAATGGTATATGTGCATACTATATACTTGTCAACCCCGCGCGGTCCCGTTGTGTACGATGCTGTGCAAGCGTTCACCGTTCAATCAGTCGCACTGTGGCATATAAGTTTGCGCACCTTAAGAAGCGTAACAGCACTTTCGCAGTCTTGCACATCGCTTACGCATGAGGCCACCGTCCGAGTGTCTTCTATTCTGCGAAGAGCCTGTCATCTAGCTTTCATAAAGCCGCCCAAAGGGCATGCCTCTGATTTTGATATAGATGGGCAGCCGAACAGATGACAGGTGACTGAAAGTTTCTTCTGTGTGTGCCACATGTGTGACAATCGGCCCTGTCCGCCATTTTCATTGGCAATGAATGAACGTTCGTAAAAGCAACGCCTATTCTCGGGCAACAGATCAAAGTATCTACACGTCGAGTAAGATAATTTGAAATATGGGTTCATTTCATGTGGCCGCCGATGTGGTCGAGAAATAAGCGTACGCCATAAGGTGCTCAAGCTTTTGAAGGGCTTTCGATTCTCTCGGTGACGTCGCCAGACCTGTACGCCTCCGTTCGTCCTGACCCGAACCTTGAAGGAGACAGGACCAGACTGGTTGACGATCGTGACAGGAACCCAACTGTCAGGTCCTCTATCTATAGTTCCTCGCCAAGATGCCTCGCCCTGATGTGGGAAAAGGGAGGCTTAGCTGGGGTCACAATATATTATCACGCGTACAGACTCTGTCACTTCTGTCTAGAGCGGTGGAGCGCTGTGCTGCTGAACGAGTGCACACTTGAAGGCATACCTATACAATATAAAAGTTAGAGCTTAAGGAAAGCCAAGCAAATCTAGTATCATACCTTAAACCTTTTCCTTGCGCTTTTGTTCTTTAACACTTTCTTTCATTTATAGCGCAACGTTACAGGGCTGTACACAGCCGTGACGGACAGACATAAACAGAAAAAGTTTACTGATGAGTCAGTTTGGGCCACCCTGGATCCCTGGACCACTGTGCGGTCCCACGCTACGTCTAGGTGGTCATGTTCCTCTTGTTTATGACGTCGGCAGCCCGAGTCACGGCAGCAAGCAGCTATGTCGGGTCCGTAGACGAGAGCGGGACCTCCCAGTCCTCCCAGCTTGAGATGACGAGCTGTCCCTGTGGGGGAGGATCAGCAGGGCAGCCGAAAAGGATGTGCGAAAGTGTAGCATGAGGGTCGCCGCATAGGGAGCACGTAGGGGAGGTGCCACGATAGTGGGATAGCAGCTGAGGGGATGGGAGAGAGCGGGTATGGAGGCGTCTCCAGAGGATCTGCTTGGAGCGGGTAAGGGAGAGCTGGGGAAAAGTGCAAGTACGATGGCCCAAACGGGGTATTTTCATGAGCTCTGCGAAGGTGTGCGCCCGTTCCCTCGAGTAGCCCAGATCGACGCCGTCCTGAGCCCGGCAAATCAAACCTCGGGCCAATTTATCGGCAGCCTCGTTTCCGGGGTTCTCAGAGTGAGCCGGCACCCACCGGAGCTCTACCTTGCGTAGTAAATTATGGGTGGGGGCGTTCAACAAGTGTCAGCCAGAGGTGTGAATCCTGCCTCTGGCAAAGTTGGACAGAGTCGTTGTTTGAATCGCTAAATATGTATTGAGTATCAGATTGCCTAGGGCGATGGTGGTCTCCTCTGCATCCTCAGATGTAGAGCCCGAGGGAAGACGGTGAGTTAGGGGACGGCGTTGAGTTGGGTTGTAAGCAACTGCTACAGCTTCATGCATTGTACATGCGCGTCTACCCAAATGACATTCTGGGCTTGTCCTTATTACCTGGGGATGTCCTTATACTGGGGATGGACATTTCTTGGAAGGGGTTTAACTACGAGGGCCGTATGGGCGTGTCGAGGGATAGATATAAGGGTCGACAGACTAGCGGGTATGTTGATGCGAAGGGAGGCGAGGATATGGCGGCCAGTGGCGCTCGCGGCAAGTCTTAGGTACTGCGTCTGAAGGTGCGCGTCAACTAGTTTGGGAAAGCTGTTATGAATGCTAGTGCAAGGAGTTTTCTGTGCTAGTACTACGAGGTAGCTTTAGGGCTGTATTAGTGGCATATGGCGGATGATGGGTATTCACGCGCTCGGTTCCTGTTTGGTTCAGCTTGAGGTATGGCGTGGCGTATAGAATGCGGCTAAGCGTAAAAGCATTTACAACGTTCATGTTGTCCGCTTCGTCTAAACCCTCGTGCAAGGGGGATACGCGGCGTAGAAGCTGTAAACTGGATAGCGTGGATGTCTTAAGTCTTAACGGTATGATCATTGCGTCCGGAGTACTGCTGGTAAAGACGAAGGTTGCGCAGGGTGGGTGGGTGGGGGGAATAGGGGATCCTTGTAATTAGGAAGAGTGCCGGTTTAGAGGGGGAACGTTCGAGTCCTAAGATGACACGTGAACGGAGATGGCGTCGGTAGCTAATCGAAGAGTTTCCTCAATGTCCCCGTCAGAGCCATGAGTGGTCCATGAGGTAATATCATCAGCATACAGGGCATGCTTTAGGTACGGGATGTGATTGAGTTTGTGGGCTAAGGCGATGAGAGCATTATTAAACAGAAGGGGGGAAAGGACCGCGCCTTGAGTAGTGAGGTCAACTGCCAGGATAGCTTTAGTGAGGTGGGATTTTGTATCATGAAGCACGTCATGCGTAATTCGGAGTATGGCATCCTGCGCAGATAGATGCGCATGAAAACTGACCATGCTGCGGGGGAAAAAGTGATTATTTTCCATGTGCGTTGTCAGTCGAGCAAGGATTATGTGCTCGAAGGCCTTGCCAAGACAGGATGTAAGAGATATGGGGCGGATGTTCTCTAGGTTGACGGGCTTGCGGGGTTTTGGGAGAAATATGATTTTTCCATGTTTCCAGGAGGCAGGGAGGGTACCTGCCTCCCAGCATTCGTTAAAGTAGTGACTAGCTGAGATGTAGAGGCATCATCAAGATTTCCGATGGCAGCACTGGTAACTTCATCTTCCCCAGTTGCGGTGTTGCGTAATTTTAATAGGGCTGCAGGAAATTCTGATTCTGTATAAGGGGCGTCAAGCTGGGGTTGTTTGAGCCCGTGTAATCGGGATGTTTGCAAGGAAGACCTGGGGTGATATAGGTGCATTTCACTAGCGCGAGAAAAGCGTCGAGGTCCTGCCGATGGTTATGAGTGAGGCGGCGAATGCTAAGATGCGTCTTGGTTTTAGATCGCGTGGGGTCTAGCATGTGGCGTGACAGGTGAAAAGCGCGTGCTTTGGAGAGATTGCCACGGAGGCTGTCACAAACCTGAGCCCAGTTTGGTTTGCAATGAGTGGCACTATGATGTTCTATGAGAGTGCGAGCGATAGGGGAGGTAATTTCGTGCTTCGCGCTCCTCTACCTTTGTCATTATGCTAGAGATGACCGTTTCCATTATACGGGTAATGGTAGCTTCAATCATAATCTCGCACTGTGCAGTGACCTGCGCAGTAATTCGCACTGTTAACCTGGATTCTACGTCTTGGGCGAGGTCCTGAAATTTGGCTTCCATGTCTATGGGTTGGGCTCGGCTTTCATCAGGCCTCTTCTTTTTCTGAGGCGCTTGAACAGACAGGGTAGGTGAAGAAGATGGAGGTTCTAGTGTGGGGTGTAGAGCAGGGTTGGAGGGAGAAAGGGCTGCCCTGAGCTGCTTTACCTCTTCCCGCAGAGCTTTCGCTTCCGGGCCCTGGGAGGTCGTGTTGTTCGTCTTTGCAGCTTTGGAAGCCCATGTAGAGGTAAACGGGAGGGTTGTGCGGACCGGGGGAAAGTCATTTTAGGTTGGGGCTTTCACTACTGGGACGGTGGGCTCCCTCGTTTGGTGGCGAGATTTTTTGCCTTTCACGAGCCGGTGTCCGTGAGGTGCTGGCCCCCACGGAGAATGCAGATCGGGATGCAGGAGAGAAGACCTTGCGGATCATGTTTGTCTACGCACCGCGAGCGGATACCACTGTTGGCGTTGGAGTAAAAGTCATATCTGTGGCGCGGTCGATAGCAGTTTGTACACGCGTCTGGATTTCCTTTGTACGGCGTGCATCTATACAGTACACTCAAGTATATAGCGTATCATGTGAAGGACTGATTCGTGCACAAAGGTGATCAATATGGAGAGGGTCCTACCCATTCTACGGGCTCAGATGATATCAGCGTCCGGGTTGCGGGTCTGTAGATCCCGTAGCATCTGCTCCGGGGTTTCCGCCGAGTGAGTTGCGAACGCGCGGCGGAGCATCTGACAATGGCGGCGGTCAGACTTGCAACGCAGCAGAGGGTGCTAAGAATCTCGGCGTCCGAACAGGCCGCCAGTGGAAACTGACCCTTGCAACGTTTAACACCCGAACCCTCTCGAGTGAGGCTAGCTTAGCAGGACTCTTCGAAGAACTATCAGACATTGTTTGGGATATTATCGGCATTAGTGAGATTAGAACTGGTGAGACTTACACATTGCTGAATAACGGCCATGTCCCTGCTATAGAGGTCTCCCGGATAAGAAGCAAAACGGGGTAGGATTCCTAATCCATAAGGACATAGCGGGAAACATTGACGAATTCTACAGCATCAACGAGAGGATAGCAGTAGTCGTAATGAAACTCAATAAGAGGTATAGATTAAAGGTAGTACAAACCTACGCTCCAGCGTTAAGCCACGAAGATGAGGAAGTAGATCAGTTTTACGAAGATGTTGAATTAGCGATGAGACAAGTGCAAACGCGGTATACAGTAGTATTGGGTGACTTAATGCAAAAGTGGGGAAAAAGCAGGCGTCTGAACATGCAGTTGGCAACTACGGTGCCGATTCTATAAACGCTAGAGGAGAGATGCTAGTAGAATTCGCAGAAAGGAATAAGCTGAGAATAATGAACACCTTTTTCAAGAAATGTAGCACCAGAAAATGGACCTGGAAAAGCCCTAATGGTGAAACAAGAAATGAAATTGATTTCATGCTTTCTGCCGATCCCAGCATAGTGCAGGATGTAGAAGTGATAGGTAGGGTAAAGTGCAGTGATCATAAGTGAGGGCCAAGATTCACCTCGATTTGAACAGAGAAAGAGTCAGATTGGTCAAGAAAAAACACGTCAACTTAGAGGCAGTAAGGGTAAAAGCAGACAAATTTAGGCTGGTACTTGCAAACAAGTATGCAGCCTTAGAAAAGAGAGATGATGATGATGACATAGAGGTAATGAATGAAACCGTAACGAGGCTGGCTTCAGAGGCAGCAAGTGAAGTGCGAGGCAAGACACCAAGGCAACCAAGAGGCGAGCTCTTCCAAGTAACAAAAGACCTAATAAAGAAACGACAAAGAATGAAAGTGCCCAACTCAAGAGATAAGATAGAATTCGCGGAACTGTCAAAATTGATCAGCAAAGCAAAAGTAAGTGATATTAGAAATTATAACGTAAGAAAGACTGAAGAAGCCGTAAAATATGGACGCAGCCTGAAATCAGTGAGGAGGAAACTTGGCATAGTACAAACGAAGATGTATGCACCGAAAGATAAGCAGGGTAATATCAACAGCAATCTCGAAGGTATAACAAAAGCAGCGGAAGAATTCTATACTGACCTGTCCAGTACCCACATAACTCAGGAGTACTCTATTCTAAACAATAATGAACAGTATACAGAAACTCCTCCTATAACTAGAGATGAGGTCAGAAGGGCTTTGGAAGGCATGAAACGGGGAAAAGTGGCAGGATAGGAGGGAATAACAGTCGATTTAATCAAAGATGGAGGAGACATAATGCTAGGAAAACTGGCGGCTCTCTATACGAAGTGTTTATCGACTGCAAGGGTCCCAGAAAACTGGAAGAATGCAAACATTATACTAATCCACAAAATGGGAAACGTTAAAGAATTGAAATATTATCGGCCCATTAGCTTACTCCCAGTATTATATAAAGTATTTACCAAAATAATCTCCAATAGAACAAGGGCAACACTGGACTTTAGTCAACAAAGGGAACAAGCTGGCTTCAGGAAGGGATACTCTACAATGGATCAGATCCACGTCATTAATCAGGTTATCGAGAAATCCACAGAGTACAATAAGCCTCTCTATATGGCTGTCATAGATTACGAAAGAGCATTTGATTCAGTAGAGATACCAACAGTCATAGAGGCATTGCGCAGTCAAGGAGTACAGACCACTTACGTAAATACCGTGGAAAATATCTACAGGGATTCCACAGCCACCTTAATTCTAAACAAGAAAAGTAGGAAGATACCTATGATGAAAGTGGTCAGACAAGGAGACACAATCTCTAATACTATTCACTGCGTGCTTGGAAGGAGTATTCAAGCTATTAAACTGGGAAGGTTTAGGAGTAAGGTTCGAGCGCGAATACCTCAGCAACCTTTGGTTTGCCGATCACATTGTTCTATTCAGCAACACTGCGGACGAGTTGCAACAAATGATTGAGGGCATTAACAGGGAGAGTGCAAGAGTGGGGCTGAAGATTAATATGCCGAAGACAAAGATAATGATAAATAACCTGGCAAGGGAACAAGAGTTCAAGATCGTGAGTCAGCCTCTAGAGTATGTGAAGGGGCACGTTTACCTAGGTCGAGTAATCGCAGGGAACCCTGATCATGATAAGGAAATTCACAGAAGAATAAAAATGAGTTGGATCGCATACGGCAGACATCGTGAGCTCCTGACTGGGAGTTTACCGATGTCATTGAAAAGGAAAGTATACAATCAGTGCATTTTACCGTTGTTGACATAGGGCGCAGAGAGTTGAAGACTGACAAAGAAGCTTGAGAACAAGTTTAGGACCGCGCAAAGAGCGATTGAACGAAGAATGCTAGGCATAACTTTAAGAGACAGAAAGAGAGCGGTTTGGATCAGAGAGCAAACGGGTATAGACGATATTTTAATAGACATTAAGAAAAACATGGTGCTGGGCAGGTCATGTAATGCGCAGATTAGATAACCGTTGGACCGTTAGGGTGACAGAATGGGTACCAGGAGAAGGGAAGCGCAGTAGCGGATGGCAGAAGACTAGGTGTTGTGACGAAATTAGGAAATTTGCGGGTGCTAGTTGGAATCAGTTGACGCAGGACAGGGGTAATTGGAGATCGCACGGAGAGGTCTTCGTCCTGCAGTGGACATAAATAGGCTGATGATGATGATGACTGCGTTGTATAAGCGTGCTTTCTTTCTTCTAGAACGCATCTTTTAGGCTCCCGTTCTTACGGCGAGCGTCGGCCGCGGCTACGGCGGCGTAAGCGAGCGAGCGAGCACAGCGAATGACGAAAGCGAACGCGGAGCGCAGCGGGGGATTACATACGAGAGTAGGAAAGCGGAGAGGAGGATACAGCGGAAGCATGAGGTGGAAATCAGAGCTGGAGGGTATGGCGTAAGCGTGAGAAGAAAAGCGTAGTGCTGCGACGATGGCTACGAGATGGCGCCAGAGTCGCGCGCGTTGTCTGGGACGTCTGCCGGCGACGGTTGCTGTGGGTCGCCTCCACGCGTCTCCCACGCGCTGGCTCTAGCGATCTCCAGATAGGCGAGGCAGTCGCGCCACACTTGGCTCCGTTTGCAGTGTGCGGCACGGGACAGATTGTACGCGCCAGCCGATATATAGCGACATGAAAACACGTATAGAGCTGCGCTCAAATTTGGCATTTTAGGGAGTGTCGTTGTAGTCGGTGAATTTTTTCACGCTATCTTTATGTGTTGGACAAGGTTTATTCGTCTTCGGTGAAATAAACACGAAATTGAAATCCAGGGTTTGACGGTATCCCCGCTCTCGTCGAGAAGAGGCATAATGAAAGAATCGAACGCCAACCAAGAGCTAAAAACAAACATCTAACAAAAGCTTGAAGGGTGTTGTCCCCACACAGGAGATCGTGAACAAGGCTCCCGTGTGGGAGCTGAAACGCGCTTTAGTTCTTCACTAAATGTTTTTTTTACACCTTGGTTGGCGTTTTCTTTTCGATGAAACGCAAACTTAGAGAAATGTTGTGGGTAACGCGCAGGTGAAGTTTGAAGCACGTGGAATAAATTACGGCCTTAGCACTATATTACGTATGCAAGCGCTCAGGAGCATTAAACTTATGCGTGTATTATACGAATGGTGCATAACTTAGACGACTACATTGGGAGAACTGTAATTGCAAACGACATCAAATTTAGTAAAAAAAAAAAAAGGCGTGCGGGGGGTTGACGGTATGTCCGATGAATTCACTAAGTAAAGCGCGCGTGTATAAATTACAGCCTCTGTAAACACTTTCTTAAACGAGTGCTATAACCTACGTTATATGCGAGCCAGGTTTCAAGCGTGCGAATCATGTGTGGACCGCACTTTAAACCCTGTTGTTTAATTTGAGACACTTGAACTGCTTAATACAACTGCTGGAAAGAAACAGATTCGATATAAATTGGGCTGTGATTCTCCAAGGTGGCACAAGTCTGCTGTGTTTTTTTACCATCTCAACACAAATAGTGAGCGGTTAAACAAAACCTCAGTTATAGCAGGCGAACATTTACTATCCTTGTTCTCAGATTTCTAAGCGGCTTGGGACAATATATGGTTAACAGAAATAGCCTCAGAGATGACGTGTCAGCTTTCACACTTTTTGATACGTCGACGGCTTGATACGAATATTTCCAACACTATTGCTGCACAGCTGCATTCGGACCTCAGTCCTTATTTCGAACGACTGCATCCTTCCGAGAGAGAGTTGTGCCTCCTGAAAGGCCAACTCCCTTCACCGGTCTTCACCGGTGAAGACCGCATTGACGGTGGCGAATGGTGCCGAACGTCCGTACACTTCGTGGTACTTCAATGACCCGGCATTCGGTAACCGCCGGCTTACTCCAAATGCGTGGCGCACGTTCGGGCGCGAACACCATCGCCGGTGTTTATCTTACGGCGCAATAAAAGCGGCTTCCGTATAGCATGCGATGAACGGCACCATGCACGGCTTTCGTTCATACGTTTCCACGCGGAGCGTTCGGAAGGTTGCGCACTGCTCCGGCCTCGACGTGTGTATACGCGCCTTCACGCACTACCACTGTGTCCCAACGGCACGCAAATCGTACAGGACGCGCATGCGGAATAGATGCTTTCGGCACGGTGCCGACGCGTGGGCCCTGAAGAACTTTCTCGTCGCAAGGTTCAGATGTGAGATCGACGTCCCCTTAGTAAAGATTTCTCCCGTAGCACATCGCTGACAGCTTCGCTGTCGTGCGACACGAGTCTGTTGCTCTACCGAGGTTTCACTTCCTGGGATACGGCGCCTTGAGGAGGATTTCGAGAACGCGTGGCAAACACTTCAATCATTCCTGGCGCCCACATTCTGCGGATGGAGTCCACTTGCCAATCTTTTATTATGCTCGCCCCGTTTGCAGGCCTTTTCTAGGAGCTTACGTTTGGCATGAGTTGAAAACTACGTTGAAAAAATGACCTTATAGGGTCAGCTCCATCCACGAAGCAAATTTAGAAGAAACTCAGTGACTGGTGGCGTGGCGGTCCATTTAGACAACGATTCGGCAGTTATTGCGTACCGGAGACGCTCGAGGAAATGCAGCTCCAGGGTCCCGACCCATCGTTATACGTAAGACTTTGTCAGCTAGGCACTAGGAAATATAAAATTTCCCCACGCTGTCCGCATCAGCTTTGTACATCGCTTATGCAAAAAGTTATTTAGGATGTAAGTAACTGTCATTCGTAAGTATCTTGCTTCCTTCCAGACGATGCCACAAGCGATTTCAACCGCCACTTTCAGGATGTGTCGAAGACTTCCCACTCGTGCAAACCATCTCTGATGGCGCGTCTCGACGCCCTAGCGGAACAGAACATTCCCTAGTCAGAGATAAAGAAGGAAATTTTTAAAGTTGGCTTCATTATTATTTAATGCATGCTTGAATGAAGAATTCAAGGTGGGAAATTTGGGAAGAATGATGCCGCAAAGAAAAACGATATGTGTTCGAGCGTCGCCCTATACCCAGCGTCCTGTTCCGCAACGCTGGGGATAACTTAAAGGGAAGCTGAAACACTTTTCGAAAAAAATGAGTTCTCTACGGCATTCTACAGTTTTGAGTCCCCTGAACACGAATATCTGGTTCAAAAAGGGCGGAAACAAGCGCAAGCGGCTGTTTTTTCATGAAAACGCGCACCAGCGCCTCAGAGTATCGCGCGAACGCCGCTGTTGCCCGTGATTGGTCGGGGCCACTGTGACGTCACTCGCGGCAGTCGCCGGTCGGCGCCGCCGTTTCAGAGCGTAAGCAGGTAAGCATGCTGTTCTGTTCTGGCTTCATAGCTGAGTTGTAAGCATTATGGAACGTTCTCGCTGTCTCGGACAGCTTGTATTTTCGCCCTACATGTTCGAACCGACAGCCGATACGGAAAACGATGGCGGCAACGGTGGCAACGGCGGCAACGACGATGTTGAGTGTGCCAAAAGCGAGAGCGATGTGTGCACCTTCTCGCGCGTTGGAAATCTTAGCTGGTACGTATGTTTCTTTTTTTTTCATGTAGCTGCACGTTCCAGTGACGGGAGAAAAAATGCGCTAATGTGTCACTGGGAACTTGCTGCTGGAAGAATGCCGAAGCACTAACTTCTCATTAGATTGTAAACACGGGTGCAATTCCGCGATGTCAAGCACCTTGCCGCTGCTTGTCTAAAGTCCCGTGGTTTTTTGAGTGTTGATACATGATCGCGAACATAAGTGCCGCGTTTCAAAGCGCGCACATGCAGTGCTGCGACGTACAGTCATGGAAGTTGCTTATCATACACATCCAGAGATGGCCAGAAGTATTATATGTGCGATATTCATACTGTGGTTCGACGACTTTGCGATTGTGGCCCAATCAAGAATCGGTATGCGTGCTCCATGCTAGTGTTGACATAAAGATATTAGGCAGTTTTAGCACCGCCGTGTGGTAAACACGATAACTGCAAGCGTACGTCGAATGTCACTAGGCAAGCCTATACTCCATTTCATACCTCAGGCTTTCTCTATGCCTCAGGTGCAACGCTGTGGAAGCTACGCACGAAGTCCGGTCACCAAAATTTATTACTGCGCGCGTTTCCGTCTATGATTCGCAGCGTGCCAGCGGCGTTTGCTCGCGCGAGCATGCACGTGAAGCTGCCGCGACGGGCTGCAATTAAAAAATGCCGTAAAGAAAATTGATTTAAAAGAACGTGTTAGCAGCCGTATTGTTTCTATGGGTAAATTCTTTTTTTTTCATTCAGAACTGAGCTTATATATGATAAATTTTCTGAAAAATCGGGTCAAGAAACACCGAACTTTTTCTAAGTGCGAACGCAGCCACTGCAAGAAGTATCTCAAGCCTCCACAGCGTTGCACCTGATGTATGAAACGGAGTATAGCAACGCTAGCAACAACGCGTTTCCGCATTTGTCGTAAGGCTATCCGGCTATCGCGGAAATGGTCCGAGCACAGCACAGTTGATTTCGTCGGCACGAACTTATCTCTCCTCACCGCTCTGCGCTGCAAGCTTCTTGTCCTTCGGGAAACTGTGAAACGTCACATCGTCTCGCCCGCCTGTGTTCGCGCAGCCGAATGCTGCACAGAACGAGGGCATATTGGGCGCCCTTGGCTGTAGGCACTCACGCAGCACCGAAGGAAAGAACAGTTTACAAAAATCGCAAAAGAAAACAAACGTGAGCGGCGGCGGCGGCGGCAAATCTCTCGTAGCGTCGTTCAGTAAAGCGCAGGACGGAAAGAGTCATGCCAACACATGCCAGCACGCCGGTCCGGCAGCTCGGTCCCCGCGAATGACGACACTCTCGCTGGTTCTCTCCTCTGGCAACCACCTCACCCGGCGCTCCGGGAAGCGATGGGGGCGTGTCCGCGGGGGTGATTTAGAAAGCGATTTCCGCCTCTTATATTAACAAAACGGAGGAAAAAAATTCGGAACCGTACATAATTAGGTCTGTTCTTCCCAATCCCAGCAATTCATGGAAATTGAAAACCGTTTCAGCTTCCCTTTAAAGTGAGTGGTTGAGAAATCGGACTAGTGCAATGACTTGAGAGTAGAAGTAAGGATTAATAGTCAAAACACTAAGGTAACGTTCAATATATCCTGACATGTGAATAAGGGTTTATGATTCGCAGTCAGTCTCGATCCTGAAACTGCGTTGGAGCACATTCGATCAACTAGGCCGTGCTACCAGAGAAAATCCGGATCAAGAGAAATAAATGTCTAGATGAACTAAAATGAGTTAACGGGTGCATATGGCATATGGAATCATAAGGAGCACCTTGCCGATATCCTCGCAAACAAAATCGTGCAGACACTGATGAAAGTGCCAACTTGTGCGCGAGGCTGAAAGATGAAGGGTAACAAAATAATTTGAGGAGATATGTGCCACGAACAGCGGAAGGGAAGATATTCAATGAGAAAGTGGAACGAAAATATAGGTGGAAAGCGCGGTTACGTCATAAGCGGTGCCAGAAAGAGGTGGGGGAGGGAGGGGAGGGTGCACACGAGCATTCTCTTAACATTCGTGACTTTCTAACACTTTGCAACGCTCGTGTATTATTACCCAGCTGCTGTGCTGTCAACTAGGAGTAGCAGTACTGGGAATAAAATACGTTAAAGTAAAATAGAAGCTGGCACGGTGTTGACACGCGCCGAGCGCATAGACACGGCGCGTAATTTTCCCGTTCGTTAAAAGCGAACGGCGGCGCGAAACGTTCCCTGCTGCACCGAAGTTTTCGGCCGGCCGCCTGTGATCCCCAAGGCCGCGAAAGCGCGCCCGCTTACCGCTTTCTCCGGTACGAACAAATTCACGAAAAACAAGAGTCGGCCCGTCGAAGGGGGGAGGGAGGGGCGCCGTCACAAAGACGGGTAGCGGCGCGCCGGAGCCCCGCATCGTGAAAGGCGGCTCTCACGCGTGCCGACCCAAATGTGCCTCGGAGGACGACTGCTCTGCCACCGAAGTGCGCGTGCTCGAGCTACGGCCGCGTGTTTCTTCCTTTCTTTCTCATACTTTCGTATCTATTTTTTTTCTCCCTTTTTCTTCCCCCATTTGTTTACTATCGCTTGTCAGGGTTATGTGAGCGGGGTGGCCTGACGCATAGTTTGGGCTGGCGAGAGGCAGTCACATGCCTAGAGTGAGAGAGAGAGAAAGAGAGCATCGCTTCGTAGCAATCGTTCTGCTGCTCGTGCGACCGCTGTGATTAACGAGGCGACGGTGACTTGCAGATGCGAATGTGCGAGTGCGCGCGCGCACACTACACGCACACACAGTGCGCTTAAAGCCGAGACCCCACGTACGCTTGCGGACGCGCGCAAGCTCGCGTCCGCGCGCCCAGCGCCTGCCGCGGCTCGCGAGTAACACACGCGCACCGCACGCACAGACGCGGGGAAGCGCGCACGCGCCCACGTCTTCACAAAGAATAGCACGTGCGCGCTTGTTCAAAAATACAAACCCAGAGACACACGTGTGCGTTACACTTTACGGGGAATTTCCTTCCCGAGCAGCTCGCCGGTCGTGTCTGCGACTGACTGGGCCAGCTCGATTCGCTGCACGTTCAAATGCGAACGACGGCCGGTGCTCCAACAACGTCGACACTCAACGACGCTCTCGCTCTAGTGAGCTCAGTGTTTTCGATCGCGTGCCAGCGACTCGCATCAACTCGGAAGTCACGAAAAGCACTGCACGGGGCCGTGCGACACGTTTCCGGCTTGGATCTTTCTTTGTTTATAAGCTAACTTTACTCCGAGCAGCGGTTTTGAGTATAGGCTTATCTACCGATAGAGGGGGGTGGGGGGGGGCGGTGGCGCTTGCGCCCCCCACTGTCACAAGTAGTGGGCGGGGGCTGGAGCAATGTAGGTCATTTACCGCCTCTCCGCATTTGAAAGTGTACACTGTAGGCTGCACACTGGCAAAACGAACAACGGCTGAGGCCAAGTATTCTTCTTTTCCGGAATAGGGCCCACGTAAGTATGCTTTTCTTTATCACATATTGCCTGCTTGGGCAGTTAGGATTGGGTGTCACACGCCTTGCGCGTTTGCATTGTTGAGGAGGCAGTCGCTGGGCAGTCCAAAATAAGTTTCACAAGTGCCCCGGGTGGCCAGTCGCGCGGCAATTTGGCGTGTATTCGCGGGCTTGTTTCACCCTCGGAAAAATCACTTTTATGTAGCACGTATTCGGCAACAGAAAGCTGTATCGGGTGTTTTTTCATTTCGCTGTACAATTTTCTCATTTACACTTCTTGTCTAATTAGAATAATTGGGAGCTTTATTAATTAATTTTTGAAGCCTAATTATGCAATTCGGTGAAATTCGAGAATAATCCGGGTATCTCCAAGCGACGGCAAACATCATTACCTCGGTTCTGTCCAGCAACGTGGCATTCGCATATATTTAAATATTGGTCCATGGTAGTTGGGGCACCCTATATAAGTGACTCATTTACATTTATTTTCGTGATCGTAACACACAAATAGTATTTTTCAGGCTTAATAACGTGCAGCAGTATATTAAATTACATCGCCAATTTGTTTCAAGGAACGTGAACGTTTGCTGGCCTCCGTTAAAATTAGCCGTTTAAGTCTAAATGGCTAGCGATTGAACAGCGCCGACAGGAGGTCCACCAGATGTTGGCCGACAAGCTGAAATGGCTCGATAGACGCGGCCACATCGGGTGTTGATGCCAGGGTATCACTTAGTACAGTTTCGATTCTTCACTGGCTCTACTGCGAACGCATTCCCCTAGCCTCAACCGCAATTAAAGCGCTCCGCTTCATAGAAGACCCAGACTGCGAGAATCGAGGCATTGGGTAACCACAATTTTGCGATGGAGGTAATATAGTAGTGGTGGGCTGTAGCAAATGGTGAGTTTAGCCTGGCGATCGAGGTTGACAGTTGCTCCTGCTGAGCGTCTCTTGCAACGTTACGGCGATATGTCATCACATGTCCATCAAACTAGTCTCTTAAGAGTCGACAGGAATTGAAGCTTTTTGCGGGCTATAACTAAGCCTTCTGGGAACACAAGGTATCGCAGGCACGAATGCGCAAGGTAATTTGCTTTTCTTTTTCTTTTCATTGTTTTCAGTTTCTTAAGCAGAGCGTCCTTTTCACCTCGATATTTTGTGCAGGTTCACAGTAACCTTTCAATATCTCCTGTTTGATCGCATAAAGTGCAGGTGGTGTTGCGTTTCGCCTGCGACACGCGGTTTTGCCGGCGCGACTGCGGCGGGGCGGCAGACATTTTGGCCCGTTCGTCGTCGCCGCAACGCTCCCCGCCAGGTGTTTCCAGGCGTTTCCAGGCATGTTCCGATGCCACGTGTCTTCATGTGCGTGTGTGAGTGTATGTGCCATTGTGCCCAAACCGGGCGATGCGAAAGCAGGGATCACCCTCTCATTCCAGTCATTGTGCCTGAACCAGGCGATGCGAAAGCAAGGGATCACCCTCTCATTCCAGTCATTGTGCCCGACCGGCAGCGCTACGACAGTGTGCGTCACCATTAGCCCATTGTACATTCACGTGCTCGTCTATTGAGGGGTTCCTTCTTGCCCTCAACCGCGAGAGTATAAAAACAGCTGCCCCCGGACGCCAAAAGGAGGGCTCCGATTTCTTCTGTTGAGTAAAGTGCTCTCCCGTCTCTCTACTTCGGCCAACCTGACCGCCACCTCTTTGCGATGTTAAAATAAACAAGTTGTTTTGTTGTTACCAGTCGACTCATGCTTTGCCGGGACCTTCGGATGCTTCCAGTTGTACCCCAGGCCGCCAGGCCAACGCTACCCTTGGGGCTTGCGACCCAGGTACAACCACGGGCGTCAGCGCCGAGTTCCTCCCAACAGATCGTACCAGCGGTGCGATCCAAACATCTGGTTGGCAGCGGTGAGATCGCCTCCGACTTCAAACAACTGTCTGCCAGCGGTGAGATCGCGACAACGGAGGCCAGCAGCGAAGATACGCAGTTGACTGTATGCTGAGCAGCTCAACGACGATCCGGGAGCAGTGCAACGAGCCCTGTGTGACGACTGGTTGCCTGCAGCGGAACGACTGCGCGGAATTCCTGCCTGCGAGGTTTGGTGAGTGCGGGACTTTCTTCTTCTGAGCTTTGCCAGGCTTTTGTTAGTGTCAGAAACAGAGCTGGTAATTTTGGTTGTCGTTGCTGCCGGGTTAGTTTGCGGCAAGACAATAATAGGCAGTAGAGAAAGCAGCATTCAGAGCAGCCATGGATTTGAAGTCGTTGCGCAAACCGAAATTGTTGGAGCTTGCAAGAGAGTTGGGTCTGGATGTCTCGGACAAACTCAGAAAACCAGAACTGCTAAAGGCTATTCTTGAGTTAGAGGCTGAGGATGACGAGCTGTCGGAATGCCTTGAGACTATTGAGGAGAGGTCAAAAAGACAGGAGCGCGAACTTAAAGAGCAAAAAGAGAAACATGAGCGCGAACTTAAAGAGCAAAAAGAGAAACAGGAGCGCGAACTTAAAGAGCAGAAAGAAAAAGAAGAACGCGAACACGCTTTGGAAATGAAGCGTCTCGAGGTAGAGATGGAACGCGCTCGTAATGGAAGTCAGGCACACGGTGCAGGAGAACGCGTATTGTTCAAAATGACTGACCTGATGCGGCCGTTTAAGCTTGGAGAGGACATTGGTTTGTTCCTGGTTAACTTTGAGCGAACGTGCGAGAAGCAGGGGTTCTCTCGGGAAACGTGGCCACAGCGCTTGCTCACTTTGTTACCCGGCGAGGCGGCCGACGTAGTCGCTCGCTTGGATAGAGAGGAGGCAGAGGATTTCGACAAAGTAAAATCGAGTCTGCTAAAAAAGTACCGGCTGTCTGCGGAGGCGTTCCGTCGGAAGTTTCGGGAAAATGAGAAAGGCAGAAGTGAGTCATATACAGAGTTGGCGTATAGGCTTATGTCGAACATGCAGGAGTGGCTCAAAGAAGAGAAAGCGTTTGGTGACCACGATAAAGTTCTGCAGTGCTTCGGGCTAGAACAGTTTTATAGTCGGTTACCGGAGAACGTGCGATACTGGGTCTTGGATAGGCCAGACGTTTGTACGGTGGCTAAAGCCGCTGAGCTAGCCGAGGAGTTTGTGACGCGTCGGGCTCGCGGAGCTAAGGACGGTCAAAAGGGTGAATTTGGCTCGAAGTTTGAGAGGCCGAAGTACACACCCATGAGAGCAAAGGGGAACACGCGTAGTGCGGATGCGAGTGGAAGCAGTGCGACCGAACCTAAGGAGACGGCGGCAGCCGAAGCCGAACGCAGAAAGCGGTTCGAGATGAGGCAAGCGCGCGTTTGTTATACGTGCCAGAAGCCGGGTCACTTTTCGGCGCAGTGTCCGGAAACAACACCAAAAGTTGTGTTTTTTTCAATAGGCAGCACTGACGAGAACATGAAGCTTCTCGAGCCTTACATGCGAGACCTCCTCGTGAACGGGAAAGAGTGCCGAGTGCTTCGCGATTCCGCAGCTACGATGGATGTAGTTCACCCGTCTTATGTAGAACCCCATATGTTCACGGGCGAGTGCGCGTGGATCAAGCAAGCCGTGGAAGCTCATAGCGTGTGTCTGCCAGTAGCCAAGGTGCTTATTGAAGGACCTTTCGGAGCGCTTGAGACAGAGGCGGCAGTGTCCTCTATGCTGCCCCCCCAGTACCCGTACCTATTTTCAAACAGGTCCGATCACCTCCTGCGCGAGAAGGGGCTTTTGTTTGGTGAAGCTAGTGTTCAGGCCTTAACCAGATCGAAGGTTCGGGAGCTCGCTGCAAAGGCGGTAGTTGCGGGGCCGACGTTATCAAACAACGAAAAAGGGTCAGAGGCGCAGCAAGCTGATATTCAGAGCACGCCCGAACTGAATAAACTTGAGTCTGTAACGTTAAAGGCGCCAGATACTGGAGAGGAAACGCCCGACACGGGAAAGTTAGAAGAGCTATCTACTGATTTGCTCATCGCGCCTACGTCAGACGGACTTGATAGGTTGCTAAAAGTCAGCCGGTCGGCTTTGATAGCCGAGCAAAAGAAGGATGGTAGCCTAGAAAACATACGCTGCAATGTCAAGGAAGGTATCGCCAGGAAAAATGCGCGTTTTGTGGAAAGAGGTGGAGTCCTGTACCGGAAGTATCTAGACCGAAGAGGAGTGGAGTTCGATCAGCTGATCGTGCCTCAATGCTATCGTCAGGATCTGTTGCGCTTGTCACACGGGGGTTCATGGTCCGGACACCTAGGAGTTAAGAAAACTAAGGACCGTCTCTTGCAAGAGTACTATTGGCCAGGGTGTTTTCGGGACGCAGACCATTTCGTGAGGACATGTGACACTTGTCAGCGGGTGGGCAAACCAGGGGACAAATCAAGGGCGCCGTTGAAATTGGTACCTATCATTACGGAGCCTTTTAGACGGCTCGTTATTGATACAGTGGGACCTCTGCCGGTAACAGCCACGGGGTACAGACACATTTTGACTGTGATCTGCCCAGCGACAAAGTTCCCTGAAGCAGTGCCGCTTAAAGAACTCAGCTCAGTGGAGATAGTCAATGCACTACTGTCCATATTTGCGCGAGTTGGTTTTCCTGCAGAAATTCAATCAGATCAGGGCACAGTGTTTACTAGCGCTTTGACGACAACTTTTCTCGAAAGGTGTGGGGTAAAGCTGCTACACAGCTCAGTGTACCACCCACAGTCGAATTCCGTTGAGAAGCTCCACTCCGTCATGAAGCGCGTGTTGAGAGCCTTGTGTTTTGAACATCAAACTGACTGGGAGCTGTGTCTGCCTGGGGTGATGTTTGCTTTAAGGACCGCGCCGCATGCGGCTACGGGGTTTTCGCCAGCTGAACTGGTGTACGGTCGCTCGCTTCGATCTCCGCTTCGCACGCTTCGAGAATCGTGGGAAGGTAGGGGCGACGACCCAGTCGTGGTGGAGTACGTACTTAAGCTCCTCGAACGCTTAAGAAGGGCACAGGAGTTGTCAGGTGAAGCAATGACAAAGGCCCAGCAGAGGGCCAAGGTTTATTATGATCGGACAGCCAGGGCCCGTCGTTTTGAGGTGGGCGATGAGGTCATGATATTGCGCACATCGCTAAACAACAAACTAGACGTGCAGTGGGAGGGCCCAGCACGAATTGTTCAGAAACTGTCGGACGTTAACTACGTGGTAAGTCTGCCAGGAAAGCGGAAAGCACAGCAAGTTTACCACTGTAATCTGCTCAAACCTTATAGACAAAGGGAAGCAGTGGTGTGCATGATGGTAAACGTTCCTGAAGAGCTTCCGGTCGAGCTTCCGGGACTAGGCTCAGTGACGAACAGGGAAGACACCGGTCAAGTCATTAGTGACCTTATCAGTAAAGCACCGCTGTCGCCTGAGCAGAAAACCGAACTACACCAGCTATTACAAGAGTTTCAAGGTCTGTTCTCTGAGAGGCCTGGTAGGACTTCTGTACTTACTCATGATATAGAACTTACCTCCCCAGAGCCAGTACGATCCAAGGCGTATCGGGTGTCACCCCGCCGGAGCGATATTATGGAGGCGGAGGTAAAGAAAATGCTACAGCTCGGTGTTATTGAGGCAGGTGAGAGTGATTATACCTCCCCTTTGATTTTAGTTGAGGTACCGGGCAAAGAACCTCGTCCTTGCGTCGACTACCGCAGGCTTAATTCCATCACTAAGGATCAAATTTATCCGATCCCTAACATCGAGGAGCGCCTTGAGAAAGTTAGTAGCGCTCAGTTTATTTCCACCCTAGATCTTGTCAGGGGTTATTGGCAGGTTCCACTTACAGAAGAGGCTAGTAGGTATGCGGCGTTCATTTCACCAATGGGAACATTCCGTCCTAAAGTGTTGAGTTTTGGTTTGAAGAACGCGCCATACTGTTTTTCAAGCCTCATGGATAAAGTGTTGCGGGGACAGCAAGAATTCGCTTTACCGTATCTAGACGACGTAGCGATATTCTCCGCATCCTGGTCTGAGCATATGGCACACTTGCGGGCAGTGCTAACCCGCCTGCGCGAAGCGGGCTTGACAGTAAAGGCTCCTAAGTGCCAGTTAGCACAGGCCGAGGTTGTCTACCTCGGTCACGTGATTGGTCAGGGTCGTCGCCGCCCCTCTGAAATAAAGGTGGCCGCTGTGCGAGACTTCCCGCAACCGCGCACGAAGACCGATATTCGGTCGTTCTTAGGTGTCGCCGGCTACTATCAGAGGTACATCCCCAGGTACTCTGATATCGCGGCTCCCCTGACGGATGCTCTAAGAAAGTCAGAGCCTCAAACAGTCGTCTGGGACGAGACAAAGGAAAGAGCTTTTAGCGCCCTAAAGAGTGCCCTAACAAACCAGCCTGTGCTACGATCGCCAGACTATACAAAAGGGTTCATTGTTCAGTGCGATGCTAGTGAGCGAGGCATGGGCGTTGTACTGTGCCAACGGGAAAAGGGAGAAGTAGAACACCCCGTCCTGTATGCTAGTCGTAAGCTGACCAGTCGTGAGCAGGCGTATAGCGCCACCGAGAAAGAGTGTGCATGTCTCGTGTGGGCCGTTCAGAAATTGTCATGCTATCTAGCCGGCTCGAGGTTTATCATTGAGACGGATCACTGCCCTCTCCAATGGCTGCAGACCATCTCTCCCAAAAATGGCCGCCTCCTGCGCTGGAGCCTCGCTTTACAACAATATTCCTTTGAGGTGCGTTACAAAAAGGGGAGTCTCAACGGTAACGCCGATGGCTTAAGTCGAAGCCCCTAACGTAGGAATCAGCCTAAAAATTGTTTGTTACTGATGTTTTTCTTCCTGAGGCAGGATTTTTTTTAACATGTTGCTTTTGTTTAGTGTTTCAAAGTGATGATATGCTTTCTAGTGCAATTTTCCAATTTGTGGACGCGTTCTGAGTGATGCTAGACTACTGTAAGGAACTAGGCAGTGGTATAAAAAGGGGAAAGAGCCTGGCAGGGCTTAGTGAGGGTTGTGCCGTGCTTGCTGACTGAGCGGTTGAGTTTCAGCGTAGTTCTAACGCTTGCCGGGAACGAGAACAAAAATGTGAACTCTCCCGAAGTCACTTTGCAGTGTCCCGTGCGAACCTGAACGAGAGAACAAGGCCTTCTCTGTGCGCTGCGCTCAAGAAACGTCGAGGGACGCCCGACTTCGGTTATGAGCATCATCGAGCGACATCCCTCCGGACAGCGGATGCAGTCCCCTGTCCATCGGGATCTCCTTTCCCCGGCGGGGCGGTCTGTTGCGTTTCGCCTGCGACACGCGGTTTTGCCGGCGCGACTGCGGCGGGGCGGCAGACATTTTGGCCCGTTCGTCGTCGCCGCAACGCTCCCCGCCAGGTGTTTCCAGGCGTTTCCAGGCATGTTCCGATGCCACGTGTCTTCATGTGCGTGTGTGAGTGTATGTGCCATTGTGCCCAAACCGGGCGATGCGAAAGCAGGGATCACCCTCTCATTCCAGTCATTGTGCCTGAACCAGGCGATGCGAAAGCAAGGTATCACCCTCTCATTCCAGTCATTGTGCCCGACCGGCAGCGCTACGACAGTGTGCGTCACCATTAGCCCATTGTACATTCACGTGCTCGTCTATTGAGGGGTTCCTTCTTGCCCTCAACCGCGAGAGTATAAAAACAGCTGCCCCCGGACGCCAAAAGGAGGGCTCCGATTTCTTCTGTTGAGTAAAGTGCTCTCCCGTCTCTCTACTTCGGCCAACCTGACCGCCACCTCTTTGCGATGTTAAAATAAACAAGTTGTTTTGTTGTTACCAGTCGACTCATGCTTTGCCGGGACCTTCGGATGCTTCCAGTTGTACCCCAGGCCGCCAGGCCAACGCTACCCTTGGGGCTTGCGACCCAGGTACAACCACGGGCGTCAGCGCCGAGTTCCTCCCAACAGATCGTACCAGCGGTGCGATCCAAACAGTGGGAAAGTCGATGCGCCCGGTCTTAAATAACTGCCTATAGGAAGCACCGTGTTCGTGCGTTACTACATTACCCTTCTCACTTTCTCACTTCTCACTCACTTCTCACAAGTATTTAGGTATCCTACTAAGGCACAATTTGTCATGGTCGAAACACATTGTTGTCACCTGTAACAAGGCCCTTAAAAGACTAGGTTACTTACATCGTACGCTGCGTCTTGCTCCTCAAGAAACTGAACTTCTTACATATAAAACCCTCATTCGCCCCATCCTCGAATATGGCTGCGTTGTATGGAACCCACACGAACACTGTGACGTCAAAAAACTAGAATCAGTGTAAAAAAACGCAGTGCGTTTTGTTGGTTGGAGATTTGACAAGGAATTTCCGCCGACTAACTCTCTTCCTCAGCTTGATCTCACTCCCCTTGGAGAGCATCGCATACTTGAATACCTAAAATTCCTTCAGACATTAATCAATTCTCCTCGCCTCTCCTCTGTAGATAACTGTTTGACTTTTTGCAAGCCTTCGTTTACGAGGAGTCACCATGCTCTTAATATCTCAACCTTTTTTGCCCGCACTGATTCCTTTAAACACAGCTTCATTCCATCAACAATTAAAGTCTGGATTTCGATAGATGAAGCGCCAATAGTGACGGCCCACAAAAAGGAATACAGACAGGACAAGGCGCTACTTGCAACTGTTTATTGAAGTCATAGGTGGCTGATTATATAGCCACGTATATTCCGCAAAAAGAATTGTTAGCTGCCGTCCTGAGCTCCATTGAGATGAACGGGCAGGTATTCTTTCAGAATACCGCAGGAATTTGTGGATAACTTCATAGCACTCCTGGAGTTTTATTTGTGCTAAACAGTTGTGTGTTTTAAAGGCCAATTTTATGTGCAAAAGGAAGGTATTTGTATTGGCCCGTGCGTGGCTTCCGTACTTTGCAACATTTTCCTTGCGGGCATAGACAGAGCGCTATCGAAGGTGTTTGACGGGGGCAAAGTGCTCAAGGTTTTTAGGCATGTTGACGGTTTTTTAATTTTAATGACAGAACGATCTCCCATGACTTACTCGCATACTGTGCAGGGCATTTTATCTGATTTTAAACAGCAAGGCAAAGGCTTAGATTTTACTTTTGAACTAGCCAAGGATAACCGCTTGCAGTTTTTAGATCTTGACATAACCCTTACTGACGAAGGTTCCTGCTGGATGTACCGGCCCCGTGCCCGCAAAGAATTGTTGCCGTATGAGTCTACACGCTCCAAGACTGTTAAACGAGCAATTGCCACTATGTGCCGCGAATCCGCCCTGAAGATATCCTGCTGTCATAAGGCACAAGCAAGCTTTGACGACCAGATTTTGAAGTTGAGGAAGGCTGACTTTCCTTGCTTGTTTTTAAGCGCAGTTTCGGAGGCATTATTGAAAAAGGCGAAAAAAGAAAGAAAAAGAAGTGAAGTAGGTGAAACAGTCGAAAAGAAAGCTAAACCGGTTGTGATATCGTATTCTCCTAAAGTGGCGCATGATCTTAAACAAGTCGCCGTGAAATACAAAATTCCTGTGTTTCTTTCCGCGCCGCGAAAACTTGCTCCTTTGTGCCGCCTGATTGGCTCTGATGACTTTATGAAAGTAATAAACGAGATGAGAGGGGGTTAACCGAGGGTCCCGATTTTTATTAGTCATATCATGAGAAGCCAACAAACACTGACACCAAGGACAACATAGGGGAAATTACTTGTGCTTAATGAATGAAATAAAGAGACGATGAATTAATGGAAATTAAAGTGGATGAAAAAACAACTTGCCGCAGGTGGGAACCGAACCCACAACCTTCGCATTTCGCGTGCGATGCTCTACCAATTGAGCTACCGCGGCGCTGTTTTCCCATCCACTTTCTTGGGTATTCCTGTGTCCTAGTAGAACCCTGGGAGTGTTAGCCAGCGCCATCACTCCCATACCTTGGCGGCGGTCGTGGTACCTTGGCGGCGGTCGTGGTACCTTGGCGGCGGTCGTGGTACCTTGGCGGCGGTCGTGGTACCTTGGCGGCGGTCGAACCCACAACCTTCGCCAAATGCGAAGGTTGTGGGTTCGACCGCCGCCAAGGTATGGGAGTGATGGCGCTGGCTAACACTCCCAGGGTTCTACTGGGACACAGGAATACCCAAGAAAGTGGATGGGAAAACAGCGCCGCGGTAGCTCAATTGGTAGAGCATCGCACGCGAAATGCGAAGGTTGTGGGTTCGGTTCCCACCTGCGGCAAGTTGTTTTTTCATCCACTTTAATTTCCATTAATTCATCGTCTGTTTATTTCATTCATTGAGCACCAGTAATTTCTCCTATGTTGTCCTTGGTGTCAGTGTTTGTTGGCTTTTTATGAAAGTAAGGCATTCCATCAAACATAAAACCTTTTTGTTAAATGTGAAGAAGGGGTCGTATACCGCATACCGCTGAAGTGGGGAAAAGAGCATATCGGCCAAACTGGCCCATGTATTAATGAACGCCTGCGGGAACATAAGCTTTCATTGAAAAATGGATATGGTTCAAACTTGCCGCTTCATTGCAAGGCCTGCGGGGGTGAGAATAAACAAGTATGTCAAGCAAGGCTTCATGATACAATAATCATGTTTAAAAGTAAAGATTCTGTGGCGTGTGAATTGTTGAAGGCCAACGAGATTAAGAAAAGAGGGGACAACTGTGTCAGCACCCCGTCTCTGAATGTACACACGAATGAAAGCATGCTTTTAGCTAAGTTTTAGATTTAGATTAAGCGTGATTTCTTTCATATATATCTTCAGTGTTCTCGCTGGTGCGCATTCACATAGTCGGTGTCCCTCCTTTTTCGTTCCCCTCTCCTCATGGCTATATAATCAGCCATCTGTGACTTCAATAAACAGTTGAAACTAGCACCTTGTCCTGTCTGTATTCATTATTGTGTGCCGTCACTATCGGCGCTTCATCTATTGAAAGCTATGCACCAACTATCCCCATAACGTGTTTTAATTACTGTAAAGTCTGGAAATCATTACCAGGTAACATCCGTTCACTACTACTGAAACAATTCACGCAAGCTTGTTTATAAATGTTGTGTATTTGTTGTTCATCCCACTCCTGCAATAGCCTCATTGAGGCTGCAGTATCTATAAATAAATAGAATAAATAAATAAATCTCGTGAGATGATTTCCTCGGCGACTTACTACCACTTTTTCGTATGATGTATCCGTGTTTCTAGCCTCCTTAGCGGGCCTATCCCGGAGATAGCCCAATCTGATAATGCGGCCCGCTTGCGAAGGTAGTGGAGTCAGACATTTAATCAGTGCCACTCTCCTCCTCCTTCTCACGCGAGGGGTGACGATATAGAGTGGTGCCGTCGCCCTAACTCGCTCAGGAAGACATCGTCGACTTCAGCTACAAGTTGAATCGCCTTCAAATCTTCTTTGTTTTGTTTTAATAGAGGCGCACAGGCGCGAAGCGCACGGAATTTCGCGGCACATCTTCTCTCAGCCAGCGGCTGTGCGTGGGGCCTCAATCTGCGCCGCGAGTGGAGCCAAAGCCGAAGCCGGCCAATCGCAGTCGAGTCGCGGCCAGGGCTCCGACGGGCACCGGGCGTCCCGGACTCGGTGCCGCGGCTCAGTTGCGGGCCGTCCGCTGCCGCCACTCGCTCTCGAAGCCGCCGAGCTCTTCGTACGGGATGTTGACCAGCCGCTCGGTCTTCTCCTCCTCGCCCGTGAACTCGTTGCGGCTCTTCTCGCTCACGTGCGACCTGCCCGCGCACAAGCAGCGTTGAGATGTTGTGAAAAAAAAAACCGCGCTCGTAATTCAAGTGCCTCTCAGCCGATGGCACGCCGAGAAAGAATAGACATTCGATAGGAAGACAACGAATTTTTTTGCGGCGAGTTTTGTAAGGGGATCGAGGCAAGGTGCAACTGCTCGGGTTTCTCTTCTATTTTTTTTTTTAAATCCAGCCTCCGGCTTCTCGTTCGATGGCGCGCAGCCTATACGGTATGCGCTTTGAAATTTTCACGTCAATGTGTGGCGTAATTCAATATAATATGTGGCGTTCGCGAGGAACTGAGGCTTCTTATCCTGCCGTATATAAACAAAATAAAAAGAAATTCGCAGACTGAACTGTAGTTGACGTCTACGTAAAATGGGGAACATTCGTGAGTTGTAGGAAATGGTTGTATGGATAATGTACATGTGTAGCAGACGGTTGTGTAAGGGTTACATGTTGTAGTGTTTGTATTTATAATAAAACAAAGTTTCTAAGAGCAAGATATACGATTGAAAGCAAAGTAAAACCCAGCGTTACATAGCCAGTGGTCCCAGCGGAACTTAACCATGTCGCCCCTGTGGCACATGATTTTAGACGGCCGGGAAATAGAAGGGCGCCAGACATCAGCCACCCACCCTCGAAGAAGTGGCGGCATTCGGAGAATGATGTTTCATAATAAAAAAAGAAAACGAGACACAAAATACCAATACGTGCTGCTGGGCTACTTGGTTTATGATATCAGGGGGCCCTATAACGTAAAGCTATTCCCAACATTTCTATTCCAATTCTGCAATCAGCCCTCCGCAATTGGGCAAACATTTTTTTGAACCACCCCCACTTGGCCCGTCTGTGACGTGGCGTCACGAAAACCGCGACAGCTCCCCATCTGATATGACGTGTACGCACTAATTATGCATAATCTGACCGAACAAAAGAAAAATAGTTATTTCTGATTCGACGCTTTTTCACCATTAGCCCTCGGCTATTGGTCAAAAGTTTTCGGGCCGCACCCACTTCACCTGCCCGTTGCGCGACGTCACAAAACCGCGAAAACTAACCGCGTCAAAGTGACGTGCACGCCTCAAAGATGCATTAATATGCCGAACGAAACTGAATTTTTATCTAAATAGCCGCAGGCTGCCCCGTTTCGAAAGGAATAAAAGATAGCTGCCACAGATCGCTCCGGCAACAGCTACTCGCACCTGCCGGAGAGCATGCGTTTACTTGCGTACAATAAAAAAAAATTTGCATTGCCCTGTAACGTTTTCGAGCACTTTCGCCACGTTTACGACCTCTCTCTGCCTACTCTTTTTTTTTGCTGAGGATCCATCTTAGTGGCATTATTAACTTTCCGTTCCATGCCGCCGCGATTTTCGACCAGCCACCTCAAGCTATGTAAGGGAAAGCGGACCGTTCGCAGACGCCAATGTTATTCGTTTTTAAAACAAACAAAAGTGACTTCCTGTAAACGAGAAGAGCGTTTGATTTGTCTGTTCAGACAACCCTGCGAGTCGCTTACCGATGCTTGCGTCGGCGGTTACGCAAATTTGACGTCAGGAGATTGGAATAAAAACATATTGGAATAGTTTTACGTTATAGGGCCCCAGCTTAAACATAGCGCAAGAAAAATGCGCAGATCAAAAAAAAAAAAAACAATGGCATTTTGTGTCAGTACACCTTTAAAGGGACTGACTAACAACTGGCCAGAATGTGTTGAGACATTGAAAAAATGAAAACACCGCGATATATAGTGATGAAATTGAGCACGTTGTTCGCGATTAAGGTAGGCATTACAATTTTTAAATTGGCAAAGAAGTACACAAAAACCAGTAAGTGTTGCCAACTGGCTGTGGCACTTCATATGTAGTGTATATGAGATGTACGTAAGTTGGCTGTTATTAAGTACCGCATACTTATTGCTTGCAATTGCAGTTCGTGTATTATTAGTCGTTTGCGATTTGTTCTATGCGTATAATGAAGTAAAAAAAAAAGGTTCGCGCTACGTAAAGAGCGGCGTACGCATCCCTCAACACACGGCACGCACATGAGTGCTGCTGTATGCGCGCGAATCTCTGAGCCCGCATGTGAGCTAGAATGCTTCATTCCAGCTCGCCCAGGTACTCGAGAAGCGACATTCTAGGGAAATCGAAACCGCATACGTGACTGGGGCAACACTCTCGACTACGTGTCGCGTGTAAAAGCGCCGTTTCGCTTCCGAGAACTTATCTTGGCTTGGCTAAAAGAACACCCTTGACTTATTAATGACCAACGTTGTTGGACAAGAAACCGCGAAAGCACGTAGCTGTTATTGTAGAAATAATTTCGCACTTCGGAAATCATGAATCGCAGGAAGATCGGTTTGATAAACACGATAATACTTTCTCACAGCTATGGCAGCACTTTTGTCGTCTGCCACCCACCAATGCCGGCGTATAATCGCTATCGCGCTCACATAACACTGTTTCCAGCTTGCTTCCAGTGAACAACTACTGGAGATCGAAAAATTCTGACATAAAATGTTCCACGGTATTTTACGTATTATCACTACACGATTAGGCATTCTGACTGGTACGCTTTCCATTGCACTACAGGAATGGGTACCGTAAAAATTGGTTGTCAGTCCCTTTACCGATGATCGTAAGTGCTCACAAGATTTCTTTTGGAGCAACTGTCCGTCCCTACAAAGAGATGCAGTTGCTCCCGTTTGAACAAATCCCCGACGAAACGCATTCGATCACGGCGTCGAGTGATCGCTCTTCGTCGGGACGTACGCGAACTCCAACAGATGCAAAAGACGTGATAAAAGCAACGACCCCTGAAAAACCACACTGAGCCAAGAAACGAGAAAACACTCGAAAACGGAGTTAGGTAAGAAAAACACGTTTCCGCCTTCGCGAGCATTCTTCTATTGAGTTGAATGGCAATGCCACTGCAAATACGAGCTGTATAGCCAGTTTAAAAAACCAAGCTTGCAGTCGCGAATGTTTCTAGAACAAAACTGGCATGCATTCACTAGAAGGTGGCCAGCTCTGATCTCGTGACGTGCTCTCGTGGCCTCCGTAATGCATGGCGCGCGGGTGCACGCGAATCCCTGAGAAACGTGACATGCGGCAACCTGGCTCCCCTCTCGCGCTTTTCTTTTTTTTAACACGCTGCGCCGTCTAGTGGCACAGCCGCGAAGTCCGCGCGTGGCCTCCGAGACGAGAAGCGCGCCGCGCCGGTGCCAGCGAACGCTGAGAATTCTTGGCTTACTTGGCCGCATACTCAGTGGCACAAGCTCAAAGGTTAGTGGCACAAGTTGGCGAGAGTTTTATTAAAGAGTGGCACATACCCAGCGAATTTAGGGTGCAGCTCGCGAAATGCGTTGGCGGGAAAGACGTTATTAAAAAAAAACGATTAACGAAACGATAACGCGGTAAAAGAGGAAGCCAACGTTTCGACAAGTGGACTTGTCTTCTTCAAGGCGACGTATGCCTTCCTCGGCACGGTATATATAGGTAGGCTTCTTCTAAAGGGGAGAGGGGGTAAGGCGGGTGGGCGAGGCAACGACCGAGGGTGTGTTAGCAGCGAAGGTGTAGAATTGAAAATAAAGGGGTGCCATTCAAAGACGGTGAGGGACTGTTGCGGTAGCGCGTGTGTCAGCCGAACGTGTGTTTTTCTTTTTTTGGGGGGAAGGGGGCAGATTTTTAAAGGAAAGAGGTGAAAGTGAGATAAAGTGCAGCGCAGTAACTGTCTCTCATTAGAGGACACCTCAACCACGCTGCACAAGGGGGGAGGGAATGATAAGGGTAGAGATAGTGTCGTGGAAGGGACCTGGACAATGACGGGAGGCGGGGGTTTATGTGCTCCGCTGGAGGTTAGTGAGTTATCGTCTCTCTGAAAGAGAGAATACGAGAAGCACCAGAAAATGGTGCCTGTTGAAAAAGAAAATTACTTAAATGGAGTTAACATATAAACAAAATAAAAAATAAATAAGGAGATGGAAGAAAGAGAAACTAAGCTACCCAGTAAAATGTAACTATGTGCCGATGCCTATAGCTTGAAATTTCGCACAGCCAATAGATACCCTTTACAATACAATATACAATAGATACAATAGCAACCCTTTGAAACGTTTATGTCTGTTGCTTGCAATGTCTTGAACTTATGGGTTAGGTATGATTCTCTGTATTTTCTGTTTCGCGCAGAACGGAAATTTGACTGTAGGCTGTAGAGTTTAAGTTCATCAAAGTTATGACTTGGTTGGTTGAAATGCTCGGCGACGTCTTTGGCAAGCTTTTTAGCTGTATTAGCACGATGTCCATTTAACCTGACGTTCATTGATCGTCCCGTTTCACCGATATATTGTTCCTTACAGAAGGAACATTCAAACATATAAATCACATCGGAACTAGTGCAAGTAAGGCTAGTTTTCACTTCGTGTGTATAACTATTGCGGTGCTTGTGATTTTAATGTCACTTTGAAGGCCTCTTCAGGTTTTGCACATGGGGCGACATGCTTTTATTACGGGGGAGTGATGTTGGCTGACATTTGCGTGCACTAAAGTGTCTTTAAAATTTCGGTCGCGGCGATAGGTTACCCTTGTTTTCGTTTTTCTCATCGTCTTGAATTTCCATCTCCCGCTTTCCCCGTGTTTTCCGTTAATTAAAGAAACGACACACTGTTGTTCCACAGCCTGCTAATGCATCGGGTTGCTGTCCTTGAGGAACCCTTGTGACGTGGATTCGATTGCGCTAAGGATCGGAGAAATTTAACGGACCTTTTTTGTCATTGTAGAGCAGCACATTCCCAGTGGCACACACCTAGCTACTCAAGTCGGTGTCAAATTCTTTCGTTGAAGAGTGTAACACCTATACTGGCACATACCCAGGAACCTAAGCTGGCATCAAGGGGGATCATCGGAGACTAGCAAAGACCGAGTGGCACACACCCAGTACTTCAAGTTGGCATCAAACAGTTTTTTCGAACCGCAATACCTACCCAGTCCCGCCTCCATAGGGATTCATGTCGGCCTGATAGAGGTTCATTGGAGAGCGGTACGTATGTACACGTTGCCACATACTCGGTGACCCAGTTGTTCCAAGAGTTGGTTTCAAACACCTCAGCACAGCAACCAGATGCGTTATCAATTCGGCCGCTGACTAAAGATGGTTTGAAAGAAACACGCATAACTACATATATAGATAGACCCTTGAAATTGCGTGATGTATGCAAAGAGTGCTAACTCGTTAATAACGTCTCAAGCTGCAAGCACGATAATTAGACAAATTTATGTATACTAATACCCATTGTTCGCGCGGTAACTGAACGACCATAGCGCCAGCGAATCGCATATAGTAAATATTTGTAGGAAGAGATAAGCCCTAAAGCATGGCCTCCGAGACTGGGCGCACGCGCCCAATCCCTAAGGTTTTGGTTAGATTGTAGCGCCTAGGGAGGCAAAGAAGGAACTGCCGAGAGTGTGCAAAGGGACAGGCCGCCCTGCGTACCGGTCCCCGATGTGGCGCCCCACACTCAGCTGCCGAACACCGGTACGGCTGTCCTCGTAGGTTTTGATGGTCTGCATGGCGCCGTTGGGCATCTCGCGGGAGAACGTCGCGGCACGCACCACCTGTGTGCAATACATATATAAGGCATGGAGGAGCAAACGCTTCATGCCAGCCGGCACGAGAAGTACGTGCGAGGGCCATGTTGCGTTGGCCATCGTCGTACGCGTTCGAGAACGCTAATATTACGCAACGCCTTTTGTGACACTGAGTGAAGTGTATAAGGAACATACTTGTTGGTAACGAATTGCACGCAACAGCTTACCTGTAACCACTTACGAACCAAAGCCACGCGGTGACTGATTCCCACGTGGTTTCTCACCGCTATCGAGCAGGGGCTTCACGTATCGGCTTTGTTGCTGCTTCTGCGCGCGTCAAACTGTATATTTACAAGCGCTTCGCGTGCTAACAAACCAGTTGCAGTCAGCGCTTTGTGGTTTCGTTACTCTGTCAGTCCCAGTCCATTCGTCGTGCGATGTGATCAAATAGTCAGGGCCAGTCAGACCGGAAGCCGCGAATGGTTTGCGTGCAGTGCGGCACGGTATAATAGAAGAAGCCCGCTATGTTCTTGCCGCTTAGTTCGCGTTGGTCAATTTCTCGCTGCTGCTGCCGCGCTTCCTCACGCCAGCGTTTCGACAGCGAGTGACCGCGGTCATCGAGTGTGATGTCTTCATGTTTGCGCGCGCGCGCGCACCGTGCTTGTTAATTTAGTTAGTAAGCGAGTGTTTCCAAATGTATAGGGCCGATAAAACTACTATCGTTATCGAATAGCTTTCTAATAATTTACTATCCCAATCGATGCTTCGCCGAGCGAAACTCCAACTTTTTCTTTCTGGCCGTCCTTTCGGGCTCTTTTGCGGGTGTATATTCTTTCGAATGGGGTCTAGTTTTATCCCGGGCAAATCAACCCGTGGAGGTAATATCAACAGAAGTGGGCGCAAATTGGCGGTTTCGTGTCCAAGTCAGGTCAGCATTCGTCTACCCTGAAAAAGTTATTGAAGTCTTCGCATTTGCGTCTGATTATAGATACCTATTCTGTGTCCAAATGTGTTAAATAGGCCGGTTGCTTTAATTTTATGGTTGGGTCCGAGCTCCAAGAGCAAGCCCAGCACATTTTCTAATTATGATGTCTATTTTTCTTTTTTGGCGTTGCGTATTCGTTATGGTGGTGCATGGTAGACAGCGAATTTAAAAAGTACGGGCTTCTATATCCTTCTGTAGCTCGTGTTCTTTGACTCCTCTCCTATGCCTAGTCATTATACGCAGCACAGCAAGGATCTGTTCAAGCTGTACGGTCAGCTTCTGCACCCATGTCGCTGTTTTGCCATTGTCCCTCAGAAACAAAAGATTGACTCACCATCCCTGCTCTGCGAAAGTGTATGTCCAGCGAAGCTGTTGAAAACCAGCACAACTGCAATGCTTTATGGCTTTAGAGTAATCGTAGCAATGCTGTCTCAGAGTGATGGGAGTAATGGTAATTTTGGCAGCACGCCGCCGCCCATGCATAGCGGTGCTGCAACAACATTGAAATCAGTTGCTAGGCCGGTTATTTTACATACGAAAGATTGGGGACGTCGCTCCCCACGTCTCAATCTGTCGTCCCCATGGCAGCTTGCGCTACAGTATTGTCCACTGGGAAACACATGCGGGAGGCGCTACGTGCTTTGCATTGTTATCAGGTGTGCCTTATCATCAATTATGCGGTTTGGATGCTTGTTTTGAGCTTGCTCTTTATTGAAGCGTATGCTGTTTTGTACTTTGTACACATGTTTCTAAAGAACGTATGCACTGTTCGCTTCACTTTGTTGAGTGCTTGTAGCCTCTGCTTACGAGATTATGAGCAATTGCATTTTTGCTTGCCTACTGGAGTATGAGCCACTGATGAGTCACAGCTTGTAGCCTCTGCTTTACGGTTGTATGAGCCATTGCTCTGCCCTGCAGTGCCGTCGGGATCGGCTCACCGTTGTTTTCTGTCGACGTTAAAGCCACGAAAAAAACCCGGTATCCTATCTATAGAACGCTTCGCTGTAAATAACGAGGACTCCTAGGATATTCTTGCGGGGTAAAGGCACGTCTTTCATTCGGAGTCTTATTAGGTTGTCAGATTGTTTGCCTCACTTCACTAATGACGATATATTCTGATTTTGAAGGGGAACATTTCTGCCCTAGTGTTTCGGCCTACTCACATATGATATCAAGTCCACTTTGAAAAATGAGTTCCTGCCATCCTGGTAGTCCTCGACTGCACCTAATCATTATGACGTCAGCGTACAGGTGTTTCTCATGTGGGAAGCTTCGCCATCGCAAAGTTAAATAACTTTGGCGAGAGAACCGAATCTTGAGGTATTCCCCGCGTTATTACGTGTAGCTAGGTGACACATACTCACCAAGTTTCACTTTGACCGTCCTTTCATGAGGAAGCCTTTATTGAGGCTTCCTAGAATTGAGCGGCAAATGACACACCAAACGCAGGTTGCATATCCGCTCCTACAATTCTTCTTAGCTGAGATGTACATGGTAAATCAAATACCTGGTTTTTAATCCTTCGCAAAGCGTCGTGAGTAATCGCATACTATCTGAAGCCTATCATTGTCTCGGAAAAAAGCTGAAGGCTTTTCAGTTCTCTAGACGTTCTAAAATCATCATCTCCATTTTTTCCGACAGTAGCGGTAAAATACGTGGCTCCGAAATCATATATTCTGCAGGTTGATTTCTCTACCTTAGAAAGTTGTTTTACTGCTGCCACCTTCCATTGTTTCGGAATGACTCCTCCTTTCCAAGCTATGTTTATATGTTGCCGCAGCGCGTCCTGATACTTATATGGTAGGTTTCTGAGCATTGCGCACGCTATTCCATCGGCACCGGGTTTCTTTCTCAGCTCCACATGGCAGCATGCAATTCACGAAAGGAAAAGGCGAGTTCATACCTCGGGTGTTGTCGCTTGAGATAAGTATAATGTATCAATGTCGGAGCAGCATGTGTCGTCGACGTCATATGCAGATAGGAGCTCTGAAACATTGAGTGGCGCTTGCTCGCCGGCCGAGAGCTAACGGATGGATAGATGCTCGTATGCATGCACCTCGCAAGGCTGCTAGGGTTCATTTAATTTTCCCCGTGAGCGTCGGACGCTCCCTTCATCACTAAACTTGAAAGGGTAGCATTCAGACGAGTTCTGTATATGCAGGAATTTCCGACGGGAAGAGCAGACTCAAGCCCGCGTTTGTTCGTGTTCGTGCAGACGTCTTGATAGCCGTGACGTCTGTCTGTTGAAGGGACGCGCAAACATGATCAGCGTCAAAGGACGGGTAGTGAGACAGGCCCTTTTTTGGCTTTTTTCTTTTCCAGTTTCAACTGCTTAACATGTTAGTGTCTCAGTTTCTTTTTTTACCTAATGAGAAACATTTGAACTGAAATTTAAAACCCTCGCGTGTGTGGCTAGAATATTCAAAACAAGTTTTACGACATTTGCTACCGCTGGCAACCTGTGGGCCATCTTACAAAATAGTAAAACTATTGTCAAAAGCCATCGAATGCCTGTAAGTTCGCACCCTTGCTCACTGCACACGCAAGTCGTCTGGCATCTTACCAGCAGCATGTAAAACAGTCAACAATGCAGAGGTAAGTGCAATTTGAGTGGTAGAATGCATGGAGCCTTGGCGTTGTAATTGGAATCTCCGTACGAAAAATATTTTCAGAGGTGGTGACACACCAGCCTGTTTTTGTTGTACTACATATGACGTCAGAATTTGGCTTTTTGATTGGACGATCTGTTCAGACTCGGGAGATCAGAAGCGGCGTGTCGCGAAATCGCGACAACCGGTTAGACTCGTATACCGGTTGTGCCGCGTCCGTCCTTTCTTCACCTCCGCACGCTGTTCGGTGCGCAGAAGCAATCTGCATAAGTAATCCGCGCATGTAAGTGGTGGGTTTAAAATTCGCTGCGTACAGTGGGCATTCTGCATCCTGCGGTAAAGGCAGTGGCGAATTTCTGAACGTGTGTCGCGTACAATAATGTAGTCACCGTTTTTAACAGACTTCTTCGCGAAGCATTAGCTAACATTGCATAATCGCGAGACATAAAAGTTGGGTGACGTCACATTCGTTTGGCGCCCGCTGTACCAAAGTTTATAGATGAGCCCACGAAAAGGTCAAGAGGACGACGCGGCCCTCCATTGCAAAAAAAAAAAAAAAACGAGCTACCTTTTGCTCTGGACACAAGAACCCGACGAGCAGTATCGAGACGCCACTGTGTCACTCAGAGTGAGCGCAGGCTTTAGTCAGCGGCAAGAATATACCGTTATTGAATGCCATCCTCCTTAGGTCGGGATGGATGGGGGACATGCGCGTAGAAGACGACCGTAAAGAGCTGGCCTAGGGGCACGGCTCCTGGGCTGGCATCCTGTCACGCAACGTAGTAGCCTATTTTGCTGACGGCCAGGCCACACACTAATAGGCTGCTCGTCCAGCACCGACAGCGGCGCGTGCTGTGGTTGCGCTTGAAAACAGGGTGGTGCACTGCTTTCGTCGACAGCTACCGCCTTGATTCCCGATGTCCGTTTGGATCAGTTCCTCGCTAAATGTCCTTCCTTCTTACATCGCTGCAGTGTGCCATGCGCGGGCTTTCCACGTGCGCTAATCGCTCATACACATCTTCTGGCCGAGAATTACTTCGATCGTTGATGCGTAGAAGTTAGAGATGAGTGGTTGGTTTTACTTATAGGCTGCAACTCAAAGCGTGAGCTAACACCGAGAAGTGACAGCGACACTCGAGGCACTTCGTTCTTTACGGCCATTTCTAAGATGTGCATGCGATGCATGCGAGCAGCTGGGAGAGCAGCAGCGTCCTCTGCTTGTGCTTTTGGCCGCAACGCGCCGTCAGTTGTACGGAACGAGGCTCCTGCGCTCACGTGTTTCACAAAATCTCTCGCGATATCACTTGCGGCCTAGAGTCCTAGTAAGCCGGTTAGGCGTTGCCAGACTTGTACACGTCACAGAAAAAAGCAACCGATTCCAATTACAATTTCTTCATTCAAAGTGTAATTGATTACAGTTAACAATAGTTGCCCCACGAAAGTAATTGAGCAATTATACAATAGTAATCGATTCCTCCTACGTTACTTTACTCCGAACTTTAATAAGCATTGCACAGATAAAGAGAACGAGCCACCCTAGTACTCTCAGTGCGTCCTGTGCAGCTGTTCATACAATGCTCGGGAACTATAGCGTAAAGCTGTTCCAAACTTTTTCTTATTCCGTTTCTGCAATCAGCCCTCCACGATTGGTCAATATTTTTTCGGGCCTCCCCCGCTTCACTTGTGTGTCAAATGGCCTCAGGAAAACAGGGAAAGTTCCTCTTCTGATGTGACAAGTATACACTGATTATGCATGCTTAGACCAAACAAAAGAAAAAGAATTATTTCCGATTATGCGTCTTTTTCACCATAAGCCCTCCGCGAACGGTGAAAAGATTTCGGGCTGCGCCCTCTTCGCCTGTCTCTCACGAGATGACGCAAAACCTCGAATATTCACCTCGTCAAAGTTACGTGTATATGCAGTAAAGACGCATTAATATGCCGAAAAAACCAGATTTTTTTTTCGCAATAGCCGGAGATTGCCCCGTTCCGAAATGAATAGAAGATGGCTGCCCGCCGATCGCTCTGGCACTTGCTACTCGTAGCGGCCGGAGAGAATGGATATATTTGCGCATATTAACATTTTTGCGTGGTATGAAAACGTTGTGGAGCTGTATCGGCGTGTTTACGACACCGCTATTTCAAATTTTCTTCACCTAGGATGCGTTTTAGCTGCATTTTAGCCCTTCTGTAGCACACCGCCCCGATTTTCTACGAGACACCAAAGGTTGAAGAAGAAGAAACGAGTCAATCGCAGACGCTGGCCCACCCTCTTCATCCGGTTATCAGTACTTTGCTAGCTGTGCTACCCACTGTGCTAGCTATGTCCCACCTAAACCCTCTCCACCTCTGCATGCTCCTCTCCTCTGGTCAACCAGTTATATAAGGCAAACCTGTCAAGGTAGGCAATGCTACTTGCTTTAAAAGCAAAGTGACTTAAAAACGGGGAGAGCGTTTCATTGGCCTGTTCAAGCAACGCTGCGGGTCACCGCCCGATGCTTGCGTCGGCAGTTAAGAAATTTTGACATCCAGAGATTGGAATAGCTTTACATTGTAGGGCCCCTTATCTGCACCAACAATTGCATTTCGAGAATTCATTAGTGATCGTTCCTCATTTATTGCTGTGAAGACATCAGCAGCGACACTGAAAGCTTGCTCGAGGAGGAAAAGGTGGGAAAAGACGGGGAGGTTAGCCCGTTCGCTCGACGTGCGCGCTGGGCGGTTTTATAACGTAACTTGAGCGCAAGATTGCGGTTGTTGAACAGTGAAGCGTGGAGCTTCACTTGTGCTGGGACTTGGAGAATACGCACCGGTTAGGCCAAAGAAAAGCTGCCGGAATCGCAGCTGTATGTGATTTTCTGACTATAACTTCTCAAGTGGCCTTCGCTATCGAGACATACCAGCACCTGTTAAATTCGTCAGCCAACATCTGATGGAGCGTTAAGATGGGAAAACAAAACTGATACTGGGCCCACGAGTTTGCCACGCTGAACGCGCTATTCGGCAAGGCAAGGCCTGCGACGATCTCCGTAGTTCCATAGTAGCTTTCGCCAAATTCAAGTTCTCGAGGCTGCGTCGTTTGTTACCGCTTGCCTCGTCAATGAATTGATGACATGTAATTGGGGACTGAAGAAAGTAAATAAATTACAGTGAAAGTCACCGAGCAAACAGAGTAATCGTTAAATCACAAAATTAGCATAAATTTTAGGTAAAAACAGTTATTTGCACGTAATTCGTTACGTACAAGTCTGGACGTTGCCCTAGCCGCAGGAAGCAAGGCTGCATATCTGCTGCGATTGAACAGCTCTCGCTTTTATTCACGGGCGCGTCAACGCTCTATGTAGCTTGCTGCGACCAACCAGAAACGCTTTGCGAGTTGCAACGCGAGGAAGCAGAGGGAAAGGCATGTTTTCAAGCTATTATGCGCTTCTCCTATGCCAACTTGGAAAGTCAACAACATGCGATCAACTAAGTATAGGGAGTTCCGACTAGTTTACTACTCACAAGGGGCGTTGGCGTCGATGCCCATGGCAACTTTCGTAGTGTCATTCTCAAGGGAGGATATTCTGTAAATGTCCGCCTAGTGGACATTTCTTCTGCTGCTGAACCGTTTATTGGCTGGGGCCGCCTACCCGCGCGTACCCAAGTCCAGCCGATCAGAACATCAGCGACGGGAGAAATGCACACGTCCACTAACGTATACTAACAGCACTAACAGTATACCCCCCTCCCCCCCCCCCCCCCGCCGGAAACACAACGCTCAAAACGCATCGACATAACCCCGTCCACGTGATGGATTCCTCGAATGAGCATTTTAAGGCGCCTATATGTCATGGCCCGAGTGGCTGCGAGATGTCATTTTGGCGCGGTCGTTTAACACCGGCTAAGTATACTGTCACTCTAAGAAATCTTCTGTAGTGGCGTTGCAACTGACATCTTGCGGAAATTGTCCGTGTTTTTTGGTGCTCTTACTGCTCCCAGACGCTTACAAGCATCCAGCAGAAGGATTCTGCCTCTAGCTTACGTGAACAGCGGTTCCGAATCTGCCTATACTGTGAAACAAAGTATTGGAGCGAGCGGTCGAGGCTGCCATCAGAAGCGTTGAGCGACGTACGCTCTCGAGGCTCGGCTGCCTACCTCGGGGTGGCCGCCACTTGTGGTGCTCCTCTGCTGCACCACGGACCGAGTGGAGCCGCCTCTCTCCGAGGTGCAGGTCACCACCGTCTTGGCGCTGCACGAGCTCTCCACCTGCGCATTCGTTTCACTCGCGCTCTGGAGGCGATCTTGGCCCGACAACTGAGAAACCACCAACAATGTACGTCATCACGAGGCGAGAGCTGGACGGATTTTGCCAGTTCTTGGCCCCTCCTGAACGGCCTCCTAACGGTCTCTCCCTGGACGTGACTTCGCTGAGGACAATGTGAATCAGACGACACGTAGAATGTTTTAAACTGACGGCATCTTCCAGTAGCAATGCTTCTTTGTTTTGAACAAATAGATTCACACATTAGTACACATAGTCGCAGAAAAGACTATCTTTTCAGAGTTCTGAGAGCATTAGTAGCGCCTGGGCATCTCTTGCAGTATACTCCGATAGATAATAATCGAATGTGAAGTTCATCTGTAGAAACTTGTTGCCGCACCTGTATATATGTATGGATATATACACATCACTGGCGACACGTGTGAATGATGATACCTTTGAGCTCTATTGCACTAGTCGTGTCAGCGCTAATTTTGCGAGTGGTGTTGGGCGTAACCAATAGCTCGCTGTGCGCGTTCTCGGAGTGCGTACAGAACACTTTTCGCAGTTTTTTATGCTTAAACAATTTATGCTTCCACCTATCGCAAATGACTAGCGAAACTGAGTGAAACTACCATTAAACGTGTGTGATTAAACTACTACTAAACCTACCGGCTGCAATTGGTAAATGGCTACTCTTGCTATAACGTAATTAATAAAAAGATAATTAGCGAATTCCTGTGACTCAATTTATTTTAAATTTGAATTTCTCGTGAAATTCTTGTCCGTATTTGAGTAATCTAACTGAATGACCAGAATTAAGGTATCTACCACAGGGGAGATTTAAAGGCTTTGTGTGGTCTAAAAAAAAGGAACAGATGGTACAAAATGCGGTTATTATGCAAGTATGGAGTTCCTACATAAACCACTTGTAGCCATCTGCCTCACATTGCTTTCACCGCACTTGAATATCTGGAATGAAAGGATTACATTGTAGAGCTTGACAATGTTGTTGAGCCTTGATCCGGCCATGGTGCGCTCTTGTTTATTTGTGATGAGCATGTTGTCTGGCATAGTTGCAACTGATTGTGATCAAGTGCGAGAGAGTAGATATACTTTTGTAATAAACACCAGTTGGAAGTTTGCGCTTGTCCTTGTCGCCTTTTTAGTGTCCCGTGTTCACACTTGCGCTAGTCACTTCAGCATGGAATACCAACTCGCCCGGTCTCACACCCTGCTTCGTTGATTAACTATACAATAATTTAATAACGGCTCAGTCACGGTTCATTTTACAACTTTGTTAGCTGGTTCAATCACGCAAGCATGTTAGCTGCGCGTGTCATGCAAAAACGCTTGCGCGCACCTGCAGATATCTCTTGAAGTAACTCGCCTTTCTAAGGAGTAAGACGTCCAGTAAAAAACATTATTATTGTTCATAACACACCGCAAAATATAGCAAATAAGGCTGCCTGGTTGCAATCACAGAGAATAGAACGGAAAAAAAATTGAGGACCCATTCCACTCTGTGAAGGTGGATGACCGGCACATCACACAGGGTTAGACAACAGTACATAGATTTATTTTCACCACTTGGTAATTGTTGCGAACACTGTGATATACACTGATTGGTTCGGCTACAACCTCAGACATATTCTTGGCCGAAGTTACGTCTATACACGACGGTTGTCGAGTAGTTGATTGACTTGGATTGGTGCGGCACTTCAAGCCAAACTCTTCTAGCACAAACTGAATGAACCATTTCGTGTCCCGTTTTGAGGTGTCCACACTGAAGTCTCCAACAATGATCACAGGGGTGGTGTCACCGCGGCTAACCCATGCAAATTGCGTGCTCACTAACTTCTCGATGTCTTGCTTGGCTTGAGATATATATACATTGGATACAATTCCGTATTTCGTTTGTATGGCACAGACATCCCCACAGTAGGTGGCATTGTCCTCTAGCGAGTCAAGAATGCATGGTTGTACGTAAATTTTGTCCTTTGCTTATATGCCAACGATTCTTGTTCGTGAGTCCATATGCTGTTCACAAACGATTCCAGAGTAGCCATCGACATGAAACAATACATCTTGATTTATTGATTTGATTTATTATTATCATAATTTACTATTATTGTTAGGGGCGGAGTGCTTGAAGCCTGCTTCACCTTCGCCGCGGATCTCTGAGATCTGCCCGCGCTCACTCTTTTTTATTGTTGATGCACAAACACGAAAAATGCATGAAACCATAGCTACATCCAGCTTCGCTGTAGAGAAAAAAACGCCTTTTTTAAACGCGTAGTCGCGTAACATTCTGAACACTAGCTTTATTAAAATTGGCCTATATTCTAACTTACACGAGGCATCCTTCCTTTGTCAAATATTGTCGAAGATAAATACCGCGATACACAGGACAGTGAGCAAGGCGAAACAGCAGGAGCGCTCTCTGTCCTGTGTATCCTGCGTGTTGCTGTTTTATTCTTGGCAATGCTACATTGACTGGCTTAGGCCTCTACACTACTGAAACGTAAACATATGCACTGATTGTAGAAATACAGGAGTTTCGTGGTAACGAAACACCAACAAAACAAAAGGTCCTTTGTAAAGACTGGCGACGCTTGCCAGATCCCCTCGAGATCCTGTAGATATCTGCTTGGTGCAGGTAAAACTACTGCTTAATGAGCAGGAAAACTGTACGCTACAAATGTGAGCAAGTATGTTGGACCAACAGAGTTTGTTGCTGGGCCAGTTTGTTCGTGCGAATAAATGAATACCTACTGCAACTACTCGCAACTATTGCGAGAAGGGCTTGTCCCACTCGTCGGTGTCTTACCCGTTTTGGAGAATACGCTTACCGGCACTCAATTATAAGCTTGTTGGACATCATCAATCGTGAGGATTATAGCGCGTGAAAAGGACAAGGACGAAAGGGACACGTGACACCCACAGGCGTGTGTCATGTCTCCCTTTCGTCCTTGTCCTTTTCACGCGCTATAATCCTCACGATGTCTTACGAACAAGCCAAAATCACTGCTTTACAACATCACCAATGTTTATTAGTAATTTAAGGCGACATACCTTCAAGAACTTGGCGGTAAAGCGAAATGCTAATCGTAAATGAGGAATTTAGCCTCTTTTTAGACCGCAGCTCTTAATGGGGGCCCGTACTTGGGGTGAGCGTCGGCGACGGCGGCAGCGTAACCGGGGAATCTAGCACAACATCGAAAGATGAAAGAGAACGCGGAACGACAGATGAAGGACCCGAGCCACGAACGGCGAAGACGAGTTAGAGCGGCTCCTTCGATGACGTGCACGCGGGAAACTGGTTGGATGATGATGATGCTGATGATGATGCTGATGATGATGATGATGATGATGATCTAAAGAATGGAAAGAAGCTTGTTTCTGCAACGCGCGAGCGAGCACGGTGAAGTGTCGTCAAGCGAGCGGAAGTGGGAAGTGAAGGATGATAGAGAAAAAGGAAGGATGTGGCCTAATAGACTCCACTATGCGCAGCAGGTGGCAGTCCTCAGTAAATTGCCAGCGTTGTAGCGGGTGCTGACAGGGTGTCGATTCCAGTGGAATTTATTAACTCCAGCAGGCTTGGCAGCGCAGGGAGCCGGGGACACACCTGCAACAGCAGGTCAGTATCTGTGGCCGCTGGAAGGCCGTGGCGTTTGTAAGTGTTGATCACCATGGAGCGTTTCTGCGCCAAGGATGGGCAGGTACAGAGAAGGTGCTCCAGAGCCTAGGGATTCCCGCACCTCTTGCAGGCCGGTGACGTGGCGTGGCCCTTGGCGTACAGCCGGGCCGCAGTCCAGATGCAACCAGTCCGCAAACACAGGAGCGTGGAACGGTCTCTTCTGGAGAGGCCGTTCTCTGGCAGCGGCTTGGGGGGCCTGCCAAGGAAACTAGCTTCATGCGGACTTGCCCGATTGCTCGATGCGTACTCGTATGGTCTCAGCCGGACCACTCGTCTCGTACTATCGTCTGATCGCATGATCTCTCGCTCGCACATGTTTGCCTTGCTTGGTTTGGTCTCGTTCGTGCTTGTTTAGACTGCCATGGTTTGCGATTGTTTGTCACTCCAGGCGCATTTTTGCCTTCGCCGTCGCCGTGATGTTCCGTATAAAGTCCAAAGTCGATAACACCGTTGCCGCGCGTCGTATGCAGTACTCGTATGTGCGAGTGAAAGCACGCGACGGAAGCCGACGATCGCGGCTCAATCTGGCGTGCGCGAAGGAGAAGGCGGAGAGCAAACGCGTAGTCTCCCGTCGCGCGAAAGGATGTGGGGGGATGGGAGGGAGGGAGGGAGGGAGGGGGAGTCGGCGTTGTGCTACGGCAGCAACTGCGCACTTCGCGACCAGGAGCAAGCGGAGCTGACGATCGTGGCTCAATCTCGCGCGCCTCATATGGAGGAAAGCGGGAAGGCATGCAGGAGGGAGGGCGGCTTCGACTCTGCCAACAAGCGTGTACTTTGCACGGCCGCGTGCGGTCGCGTGCTCCGTATCTTGAAAGGGATTTGCAGAAGACTCATACCTTTGTGCGCGCTGTGTTCTCGCCGCTCTTGCATTGATGCGAATTGACGAAGGTCACTTCGCTCGCTGCTGCTGCCGCGCTTGCTCACGTTTTGACAGCGGGTGTCCGCGCTCGTCGAGTCTTATATGTTCATCTTTGCTTCTTCGCGCTGACACTATGCTTGTTAATTCAGTTGGTAAGCGAATGTTTCCAACTTTGTACGGCCGATAAAACTACTATCCTTACTTCGTGTAGCTGCGTAGTAATTTGCTATTTCAATCCACCATTCGCCTTTCGGGCGAAACTGAGTTCTTTTTTATCTTATTGTATGCGCGACGCGAATTGTATTGTAATTTCTGGAAGCTAAGTGGCACCAGCGATTATAATGGAATCTTCGACGAGTCATGCATAAAAGCCGACACGCTTGACTCGCAGATCAAATTTTCGACGATTGCCGACTCTACTACATCTCTCTCTCTTTCTCTCAAATTCTTTGCCTCAATAAATCGCGAAATGAAAACACGTATAGAGCTGTGCTCAAATTTCGCATTACGGAGTATCGTAATCATCGGTGGGTATATTTCTGGACGGTGCTCCAGAAGGTCAGTTCAATTAGTTAAAATAATAAATTATTTGACTAAAGCGCCATCAATTATTTGGAATATAGTTCTGTTTATTTTAGGCTCATGTAGGGCATCACTTATGCTTGTGAATTTATTTTCTCTTATATTTATTTGAAGTTCATTGAATGCTTAGTGCAGGTACAAAAGTATAGATATTTAGTACAGAAAAAGGTTCCATAGTGTAAGCACTGTAGGGAGACCTTTTATGTTAACATGTTAAAAATGTTATGTTAAAATGATATAAATAAAGAAAGAAATCCTACTTAACAGCAAGAAAGCAGCGGGCTATAAAAATACAAATATACAAATACATATTGAGACAAAGCAATAATGCAACGGAAAACATAAAACGATAGGGTTAAGGCATAAGCTGAAGTTGGAAACGACGCAAACAGTATTCCAAACAACAAAGTTGAAGTTGCGTTTAAAAGACATATTGAATAAATGGTGCTACAGTACAACCATGATATTGCGAAGCTCATATCTGAAAGACGATATAGAAAAGGCACACTTAATATTATAAGACAAAGAATTCCAACGTTTCCTTAAAAAAAGATGCTCCTCTTTGAGAACCGTAGTTAGTTAGTACCTTGGGGAGTATAAAATTGCAATTGGAGAAAAGGCGCATAATATTTGAATTAGCTTGATTAATTAATTATTTTACGGTGCTCAAATACACCATTGACTGTCAAACTAGCCCTCTGGCCAAAATGTTTGCAGACCCCTGATTTAGACCACCATCAAGACAGCTGTACTTAGGTTAGATGAACACGTATTCACTATTCAGACTTCCATCAATAACAAGGCTGTGCCATGACATTTTACTGCCCAGATGGAAATTGGGAGCCGCGTTATTCACTCGGCAATACCTGCTAAAATAGGCTGCAACAACAACCGCACCTGGCACTTGAGTACCCGCTTTCCACGTTCTATTGGAGTGCCCGGAATACTAAGCACAAACGCAAAGTACGTGACCAGACAGACGATTTCGGTGTTCCGGAGAGAGAGCGCGCGGGCGCACGTTTTGCATCAAGAAAGTCCCTGGCATTTTCTTTCTCTTTCACTGCGATAGCAATTATATGCCAGGCGCATTTCTGCCGTCGCCGTTGCCGTGATGTCCCGTATAAAGTAGAAAAGCGATAACAGCGCCGCCGCGCGCCGTATGCTGTATCAATCTGGCGCGCACGAGGAAGAAAGGCAGAGCGCAAACGCCCCGTCTTCCGTCGCGCGAAAGGCCGGCGGAATGAGAAAGAGGGATGGGGAGGGGGGGGGCGTGTTGGGCTCTGGCAGGAACTGCGTATTTGGCGACTGGGCGCAAGGGGAACTGACGATCGCGGCTTTATCTCGCGCGCCATATATGGAGGAACGTGGGGGGGGGGCAGCGCGGGAGGGAGGAGGGGCAGCTTCGACCCTGCCAGGTGTGTGCTTTGCACGGCCGTGCGCGGTCGAGCGAGCCGTATCTTGAAAAGGGTCTTCAGACGGCTCATGCCTTTGCGCGCGCTGTGTTCTTGCCGCTGTCGCATAGAAGCGATGGACCGCAGAAACGTCACTTCGGTCGCTGCTTCTGCCGCGCTTGCATCACACCAGCGTACGGCGTTTTGCAGCGTGTGTCCGCGGTCATCGAGTGTGATGTGTTCTTGGTTGCTCCCGCGAGCTGACACCGCGCTTGTTAATTCTGTTAGCAAGCGAACGTTTCCACGTTTATATGGCTGATCAAACTACTATACTTACTTTGTACAGCTGCCTACTAATTTGCTATCGCAGTCGGTGCTTCCCGTTTTGGGCGAAACTGCGACTTTTTTCATTTTTTTGAAAGAGAATGAGCTTGAATTTTCTACCTCAACTGTACCATTACGCATGCTCTACATAGGACTAACAATGGATTAGATTCATTTTCTCATATTGCCGCGAAACTGTGGAACACCGCTCATATTGCCGCGAAACTGTGGAACACCTGACCGTATAGTATCACACTATCCACATCATTTTATTTATATAGGTGACTTGTTCGCGTTCACCTACTTAACTCAAGAGCAACCATGTTAACGAAAAGAAAGTTTTGCGCGCATTTGTAACAAAGCTACTGTATATATGAAATGTTTGCCTTGTTATCAAGTTGAAATCACTTCTGTTAAAAACGGACCTCTGCCACAACCCTTGAAAATGCTCAGGATCTTACCTGTATAAAAATGACATGTAGTATATGTACCAGAAACAGCAAAAATTGATTGAGTGATTGATTGATTGAAGGTTATAGAAATATCTGCCATGCCCCGGTTGTGCACGAAAAGATCGCGTACGCATATGTAGAGGATGCTCTTTTTTAAATTTTACCGAATTTTTAAAAATCGCTTCTGGCAGATGGCACAAATCTTGTCGTTGAGCTGCATCATTCGAAGCGGTGGACATAACTAGCACGGGAAACTGAAACACATATTCGTCTAATTCACAAAAATTCATTAAATAAATTCTTGATTTATTACTTTACGGTCCATATTGCAGTTTACGAATTGTAGCACAACACTTTACAAGACGTGTCCACTTGAAGTGCATCTTCGGGATGACACCAATGCCGAATTATTATATGCCAAAGTGTGGAACAAAATACATGGGCCTTCAAATTGCTTTTGGGCTTCGATGCACAAAAGAGCGTTTTGTTAAAATCATAGGCGGGACAACAATGCATTCTTACTGCCAGTTTGGTGGCACATATGGCCAAACTGGTGTCATTCAGGAAGTTCACTCCAAGTGAATATGCCTTGCAAGCTCAACAGCTACAATAACTAAATTGCAATATTTGCCCTAAAGTCATTAATCAAGAAATGAATCAGGGCATTTTTGTAAATTAGTTGAATATAGTTTCGGTATCTCGGCAAGTCCGCTTCTCTGAATAACCTAGCTAGCTGAAGGACTAGAATTATGTTATTAGCAACAGGTTATCCGCAATGTGGATTGTTAAGAAATTACCTAGGATACATCATACAAGAGAAATATTTTCAGAACACAATATCGTTCCAGTAAGAAAAATCTATGACTATCGCCTCAACCGAACACTTAAACAAGAACATTTAAATAAAACATCTTTTAATCTGGCCTGAGAAGGCGCGAACAAAACTACAAAACAAGAAATAAGGATATGTGGGAAATTAAAGCATTTCGAACAACACATGGTCTACAAACCTTAGAACACCGGCTTCCACAACTTTTTAATTACCTATTGAGGCAGGACATAATACCCCAATGTGTCACATTTCGGACACTCTTGGCTTACTTTCTTTCCTGAACTTTTTTTTGTTATTTCTTTATGTAACTAAAGCCAAATCGCTTTACAGAATTATGGTGTTACTCGATGTTATTCCTATGTTTTTCTGTTAAAGCGCCTTTGCCATGTCATTGCATTGTGTAAACCATTAGAAGCCTTCAATTTTTTTTTACCATGTGTGTATAGCTTAATTCTTTTTAAAAATAATTATGTAGCAGATGCAGCTTTTATGTAACATGTTTATATATTGTTCTGTAGTGCAATGTGACCGCCGTGAGCAGTGTTTCTTTTTGTGTATGTTGTTTTTATGTCACTTTGTATGCTACTGCCAAATAAGAGGGGCCGTTGCTCTGTCAAGCTGTTGAAAGACAGCTTTTACTTAGGTCCCCCTGCATCATCATGTATGACATGATGGTCGAAAAATATACTTACTAGGTGACTTTTGAAAATTCCGGAAATCTTAAAAAATGATCATCCCCTATAAAGTGCTAATCATAACCTTCACCGATTTGCTTTTCCTTCTCGTCCCCCTTCCATCAACGCCGAGTAGCACGACCGTTGGTATCAGGTCGGAGCCTTATCAAGGCCGACCTCTCCGCCTTCCAGTCGGATCTTCTTTCGCACGCTATGCATCTATGGCGTGCCGGTGCGTTGGCTGATTTTCTGCGACAGCAAGGCCCTCTCATTTCTGGGCATCATGCAAGTATCGTTCAATCTTCCCGATGTTTATCCTCCGGCGTCATTCCGACGAGCGACATCCTCAGCGTGGCCGCACATTGGACCGAGCCCGGTTCAGCGCCACGGCTCATGCGCGCTCCACATCGCGGCTCATTTCTCCGGCCAAGTGTGTCGCTTCTTTATCCTCATTCACCCCGTATTGCGCATCGTTCTGCGCATGCCCTACAGATTTCCCTCAACCACCTACCGTGGTTGTTTAGCGGCTTCGGCGTCGCGCCGGTCGAAGTCCCGGCCGCTATTTCGATGGTGACGAAATGCAAAAACACGCACGTGCCGTGCATAAGGTGCACGTTAAAGATCGCCAGGGGTCAAGGTTAATTCGCAGTCCTCCGCTACGGAGTGCCTGATAATCGGATGAGCTTTTGGCGCGTAAACCCATCCCCCCCCCCCTTTATTTTTACAGTGAAGCTGACAGTCTCCAGTAAAGCGGGATTGTACGTGTCCGCGTGCGAAGCTTTACTCACGCAAAACAAACGGCGGCTGGAAGACTGTGTTTGAGTTTCAGCGTTGCAGGATTACGTGTTCTCGTGCATTCCAATTACAATCCGATCCTATAATTTCTGAGAGCTGTGTGTAAGTCGTTCCTTAGAAATTTTGTGACGCATTTTAAGCTTGACAAATTAGTTCAATAATGCAGGTGCACCAAGCGGAGAGCATACTTAAATGAGCATGCATGCACAGTTCCGCACACCAACGTGCGGGTGCAATCAACGTGTGCGCACGATCTACCTGTCCTTGAGTACCTGTCTTTGGTGCGTGGGGGCACCTGTTGCACAGCGCGACTTCTACCGAATCAAAAAGTTACAGTGACGCTTCACTTCGGGAACGCGGATTACACGCAAGCCAGCGGTCACCACGAACATGCACCGCGGCGTCGAAGCGCTAACGGAAAGGGTGCGAACGCAGTGGCTCACTTTACCATAACCTCAACGATACGACGCCTGGTAGGCGACCGGGAAAGCTCATATTGCTATACATGCAAAGAAGAGACGCCGCGAATGTGCACAGTGACCATCGCGTTGTCGAAGCACGAACGGAAAGGGTGCGAACGCGGTCGCGGCAGCTAAATTTCGTCTGCAGCTTTGCTCCTCTTTCAAAGGGTAAAATGGGGGCGCTTTCGAAAAGCGAAGCTGCCTATGGCTGGATTCTAGCGGATCTCGTCTGCGTGGATATAGACCAACAATTTTTCATACGTGGGCCAATCCCAAAGATAGTGCAATGCCGGGCCGACCCACGTCGGAGGTGCAGTTCAGCATTAAGAGGCCCACCTTCACAGCTTCGCTGTAATCCTTCTTCACAGAGTGGTAGGGCACTGAATTTTATTTTATTTCCCTCTGATACCGCACGTGTGAGAGGGAAATGCACCTTACGAAATGTGAAATTGATAAACTCCTGGCGTTTGTAACAGGGCTTAGGTGGCACAGCTCCTGCAGATTATTACGCATCGCAAATGAACGCACAGGGCCTGGCTCATGATTGGTACGCGTCGCAGTAAAGAGAACAGCCACTGTAATGCAGGGATTCTTTTCACTCGAATATGTTCCTTTCGTATCTCCCACCGTTCCCCGTTTTCCCAGTCCCGGTGATAACGTGAGCGGAGCGCCGCTCGGACTGCTGTCGAAGCGCGAGAAGGAATAGAATAGGAATATAATCGTTGCATTATCTCGACCAAGTATTCTATGGCGGCACTGAAGGATATAAGCTGCTCAAATGGCACGCTTGAGCTGACAGCTTAACCAGCGCTCGTCTGGTCCTCTGGGATAATCTGCGGCAGGAAATGATCCAATAGACACGCTTAATACTCCTGCATTTAGTCTCATTAAAATTAGACATTTGCACACAACAGGCAACTGCACTCATGCACTACTTGGAGGGCGAACTGTATATCCGGTGGTCTAACGGCTGCATTTAGTCCAGCTTTTCCCAATTTCGGCTTAAGAGCGTATCTCGAATCCATACCGTATTGCAGCGGACCCTGAACGTGCTGACACTGGCGACTGTGGCTCGCACCTTGCTCTTGATGGTGATGGACTGCCGGAGCCAGTGGTCCCCTCCGTGACCCACGGTCACGTTGCCCTGCATCTCCGACGATGGGTCACCGCTGGCGGGTGACTGGGCCCGCCGCGCCGCCGGCCGCACGCCCTTCGGCGAGCACTCCCTCGCGCCGCTCATGGCCGATGAATTTGGACGGTCGCCTCCAGGGCCTGGCTTCCGGGGATAGCGGTGGTGTGGGTTCGATTTCGCGCTACCTGTGGTGCACACCCACTATGGAGGATCACGATGTTGATGTCGATTCACTAAAGGGACCTTAGAGAGAGGGGGGAAAGGCGCGCAGATTAACTAGATGCGAGTTTCCAGTTCCCTACTCTGCACTGTTGTGTATGGTGGAAAATAGGTATTGGGAAGAGGACAGAGAGGGATAAAAAAATCACGACCCATCCCACTTTATGAAGGCGGACGACCAGCCAAGCTGTGCAGCACACGACACAAAGGTATGTATATTGACACGTGTCCTTATCTTTTCCGTGTGACCGCTTGTCACCGCCTAACAAATGTTATCGCACATACCAGGACGTGATTGCATGTATCGGAACTTTCTGGAATGTTATCGATCGTTCCATCCGCTGTCTGTCCTCGAACCTTGTGTAATCTGATTGCATGTATGCGTGACGCGAATAGTGTAGAACTTTGTGGAAGACACGCTGGTCCCAGCGATTACTCTGGAATATTCGACGACTGATGTGTGAAAGACGACGCGCTTGACCCACTGATCAGGTTTTCGGCGATCGCCGAATGTGTTCGCGGCTATCGTTGTTCTTTGAGTGTAGCCTGCTTTTGAGAGCACAAGTTCGCCCAATAAAACGCTAGTTTAGTTTATCACAGCTTTTCTGCCTTCTTCACCGTCACTGCTACGTGACATCTGGTGGAGGTGCTTTACGTTCATGTACCGTAATTAATGCACCGATTACCGTAAGCCGTAATCCAAGCACGGACCGCAAACACAACACCAACGTCGTCCCGGAACGTCTAGCAAGCCGCCGGCAACATCAGCTGCCCCCGGAACACGGACTTCAACCATAGACGACCAAGAAGATCGTCCAAGCAGATTGTCCAGAGGCGACGAACAAGACAGCCCCAATAGTTCTGCAGCAGCCCAGGGAGCCACAGACGTTCCGCGGTTCCACATTTGAGAACCCGGAAAGCTGGCTGGAGACGTATGAGAGGGTTGCTACGTTTAACCGCTGGAACAGCGACGACAAGCTTCGACATGTCCATTTCGCAATGGAAAATGCGGCCAGGACGTGCTTCGTGCGGGAAGCCACCTTAAGAACGTGGGACTTATTCCGAACAGGCTTCCTGCAAACATTCACAAGCGCCGTGCTTAAAAGCGCGCCCAAGCGCTACTGGAAACCCGAGTACAGCCTCCCAATGAGACGATAGCGATCTTCACGGAGATGGCCTGTCTTTTCTGGCACGACCCGGAAATGTCGGAGGCGAAAAAAGTCCTCCTCCTGATGCGGGGCGTCAAGGAAGAATTTTTCGCCGAACTGATTCTCAACCCGCCTTAGACCATAGCTGAGTTTTCTGCAGAGGCATCGACGATCGAGAAAATTCTGGAAATATGCACCCGGAAATCTAACCGCCAGGTTCTCACGCCGCAGTACGCCATCCAAGGACTGGGTTCCGACGACTTTAAGAGACCATCAGGGCCATTGTGCGCGAAGAATTGCGCAAGGTCTTGCCTTCGTCACCGCCTCAAGTGGCCTCGATCGCCGACATAATGAAAGATGAGGTTCAGCGATTGCTTGGAGTTCCTCAGGTACAACCTTAATTACCGCACCCCAGCCAGAAGCGATGACCTACGCCGCCGTCACACGCCGCCAAGGTCCCCCTCCACGACCGCGCCAGGGCCCTGTAACGCCGCAATTCCGTCGTCCGCCGCCGCCGCCAGCACGCCCACCCGTTGCCAAGCACACCTACGCGAGAAAGACGGACATTTGGCGAGCCCTCGACCACCGCCCGCTCTGCTATTCCTGCGGAGAAGCCGGCCATGTGTACCACCGATGCCCATGCCGCGACTTGGGACTGAGAGGGTTCGCCGTCAACGCGCCGCGTCCACAGCTTGGGGAGCGCCCACGTGACAACGCCGATTAGCTAGCCGCCACTCAGTGCAACTCTCGACGACCGTCCTGTTCGCCGTCACCAGGCCGCTATCTGTCGCCGCAACGACGAACATTCACTGGCCCAGCCCGAGGCCGGTTTGTCAGCCCTTATCTGGAAAACCAAAAGCAGCGACCGATGGAGGTGCGGTTGCCCTTCGTCGAACTGACGAATATCCTCTGCCGCCAACGAAGACGCCGAAGAGGCTATCTCAACGACATAACAACGACGATACACGGCCTTCTCGACGAAATCTGGCAGCAAAGAATGCGCCGATGAAAGACGGCCTGACGACGCGACGTTCCAGCCACAGCTCAACGCGCAGCCGTCATCCGACGCCAAGACCTAACTGTAACGCAAGACAACGAACCACCGACCTCTACGTGCTTCTCGACGGCCACGCAGTCACCACCTAAGTAGACACATGCGTGCCTCATAATCAGAAAGTGGTTTTGGCACGTAAAACCCCAAATATTATTATTAAGTAGACACAGGAGCCGATTAATCCGTAATGAGTGGACCCATCACGGCCTAGTTGAAGAAAGTTAGGACTACATGGGAAGGCCCTCAAATTCGGACAGCTGGAGGACACCTCAAAACGCCGACTGGAATCTGCGCGGCAAGAATTACTGTTCATGACCGGACTTACCTTGCCACCTTCGTTATCCTCCAACAGAGTTCACGAGACGTCATTCTCGGCATGGGCTTCCTGAACCAACGCGGCGCAGTCATCGACCTGAAGTCGAAATCGATAACGCTGTCGGAAGATGAAGTGTTACCGCCGGAGAGCTCTCGTGGTCACCACGCCTTGAGCGTGTTCGAAGATTAAGTGAGCATCCCACCGCGCTCCAGCCTTACCATTTTCGTCGGCACCGAAACACCCGCTGACGTAGAAGGCCTCATCGAGGGTGTACAACATCTACTACTCGACCGTGAAATTCGTGTCGCAAGAGGAATCGCTGAACTGCACGGAGGAAAAACGAAGGTGTTGCTGACAAACTTCAGCCAGGAGTTCAAGCACGTCAACAAGGGCACGACAATCGCGTACACCGAGGAAATTGTGGAAACCAGATATGCGTTTGACCTCTCGGATTCTGCCGCATCTAACCTGACGACCATAGTTCCCGAACCAGACTTCGACATAAATCTAAGTCACCTCACGAGTAAGCAGCAATAGATCAGTAGTCTTCTACGACAATACAAAAAGTGTTTTTCGACGTCATCGAGGATTCGACAAACACCAGTCGCAAAGCATCGCATAATAACTGAAGAGTGAGCTCGACCACTCCGCCGGAGCCCTTACCGAGTTTCGACGCGAGAACGTGACGCTATTAGGCAACAAGTCGACGAAATGTTGCGCGATGACATCATCCAGCCATCGAAAAGCCCGTGAGCATCTCCTGTAGTCTTGGTGAAGAAAAAGGACGGAACCCTACGTTTCTGCGTCGATTATCGTCCACTGAACAAGATCACGAAGGATTCCAGAGACGGACGACGCATTGGATCGGCTCTACAAGGCTGAATACTTCTCATCGATGGACCTCAAGTCTGGCTGCTGGCAAATAGAAGTCGGCGAGAGAGATCGCGAAAAGACCGCCTTCATCACGCCAGACGGCCTCTACGAGTTCAAGGTGGTGTCATTCGGACTGTGCTCGGCGCCTGCAACGTTTTAGTGCGTCATGGACATGGTGTTAGCAGCAATGAAGTGGCAGACGTGTCTTGTTTACTTGGATGACGTCGCTGTCTTCGCCGGAAATTTCGACGATCACCTTAGGCGGCTTCAGTGCGTGCATTCCTTGGCATGTGTGCCTACGATAAGCGCTTTGTCAAGGACTCTTCGCGCATCGGAGAGCCGCGAACGCATCTAACCAAATGTGATGTCGAGTTCAAGTGGGAAACGCCGCAGGCTGGCGCACTTCAAGAACTCAGACCACGCATGCAGGCGCCGCCGGTACTTGCGCACTTCGACGAGGACGCCTATACACTATAAGAAATTTAACACCCTTAAAGGTGTAAATGACTTGTCCCATGGGTGACACCCCTTTTGGGTGTATTGCTACACCCCAAGCAAAGGGGTGTAAATTCCACCCCACAAAGGAAAGGTTGTTAATATGACGTCACCTTGCCTATGGGTGTAGAACAAATAACACCCTTCCTATATGGGTGTAACACAGACACCACCGTTTCAATATGTGTGTAGCACGGACAACACCCTTCCAAAATAGTGTTATCGCTGCAAGTATTTGAGCGTTCGCTACAGCCATGCAGTTAATGGACAGACTAGCTGTTGTGAATGCTGCCTAGCCTTAGCTATGGTACTACCTTGTTCAGAATGAGCCAGAATGTGTGAGGCGTCCTCATATTGCGCTTCTGTTCTGTCATCTGGTAACATATATAACGTGCGACCTTTTCAGGCAAAAAAATTTATGTTTCACGATCGCAGCAATGCACAACCAAAAGCATGATGTTACATACATTTCTGAAATAATTAAAAATCTGCACTTTTCTTGCTCAAAAATGTTCGCAGCAACACCAGCTTGACCAGGAGGGAAAGCCACCACAGCTCGTTGTTATAGCTCATATTGAATGCAATAGAGCGCAAGCAACGCATGGATTGGCGATGGTAACCAGTGCAGTACTGCAGAAGCATACGTTTGCCTCTCAAGCAGTTTTTTGCCGTTTTAAGCACCTCTTTTATACCTCTAGTCATTAAAGTTGTCATTTATCTCCACGGGATGCTTCTACTAGTACCTTCACATATATAATGACTTAAAGGTAGCACTCGAAGCCAAAGAACAAAGTGCAACGAAGCGCTTCCACTTAGAATAATGTTTCAACATTTACAAACAAAACTGCATGTGTAGCTTTTGTAGCTTTTTAATATATAAGCATGCACTATTTCCTGAAATTTATGTATGCTCTATTTACTGCCAGTGACCTGCTTATACCCAATAATTTATTGTATTTTTCACTCTGTTCTTGCACTGAATATTCCACAGGCATTGTATGTTAAGCTATCAGAATAACAATCAGCTAGTCTAAGGTTACTTAATTGAACAAAATCATTGTGAAATTTGTGACGAAATGTCAGCAAAAATACTTATTATTTCATTAAAGAGAAATGGTTACATAATAAAGTTTGCACATTTTAAAAGTAAAAAGGAAGATAAGGAGTAAAACCATACCAATACAAAAACATAAGCGCCGAATAATGGCACAGGCTTGTTCAATTAAATTTTTAGCAGAAAAGTTTTTTAAAATAACCGAACTACAAACTATCACATGTTTTCATTCGGAAAGCACTGCATCTTATCATAAAGTACGTAAATAACCTGCCACATAAGAAAGAACAAGTCTGAGTGTGTCTATGGGACCAAAACATGGCTAGTAATAACTAGTGAGCACTGCACAAAAGTTAAACATGAAAACTGGTTATAGTAAAGACAAATACTTCGTTCAGCTGAACTGCAAAATATTGCAAATATCACAAGGAGAGCATAAAAACTGGGCTGGACAGAGCACTGACTGTTAGTTATAGTGGCAATATACACACCAAATCAAAGCAAAAAGACAAAACTAAACTGCTGGAAAGGGTCATGTCTCTCCAAGAGACCATTAAGGAACAAAATGGATACTTTTTTATAATTCCATCTAATTTTTATAATTCCATTGCTGATCTAATTAAACTTTAGACACATGACCCCCTTGTATGTCACAAATGCCCTGTTCTCATTACCTATGCATGATTACCAGCCTTGGTGAAAGAATGACTTGACTAATGTTTTGGAGAAACATCGGTAAAAATGCTGCTTGCTCTCAACTTACTGTTGTTACAGCACACTTGTGTGATGTTGTGAACGTAGTTGCCTATAGGGCTCAAACACCATGTTTTGGCTGCACAGGTACCGTCTACCGAACACCTGGTTCAAGATAACTTGCATCTCGGAGTGTGCAGTCACACTGGTGGACAGCATTTCTTTCACCTTGCCTGTTGATAAAGCCTCAGCAGCTGCAATCACTTACGACTGCTCGTAAAGGTGCCATAAGGTCAGGCAACAAATACAGGTACCATGTAGCAAAACTTTCAGAGTGCATTGTGTGAGTCGAGGTCTGTAATTTGGGCTTTAGTTCGTGAGCACTGCCACAGTCACTATTCATTGAAGCTCATAAATTTCAACCACATCAACAAAATAAATTAGGACTAGAGAGAGAATAGAATTTATTGATAGGAAAGGCCGAGAGGCTGACCTGAGCTAGTGCAAATTAGGACAGTTCCTTCGGTACGGTGGCAGGTGCTCTACTGCAGGCTTTCTAGAACCATGCATTGTCTTCAGACAGTGCCAATACAGCCTGTAGCACATCTTTCAAGCACTCCAGATAAGTACACCGATTACATTGTACACAGAGCATCTGGTGTCCATTTACCTATAGAGGTAAGGTAGCCGCGAGAACACCTTTTGGCACAGGCATGCAGCAGACTTTGTCCCCTGAAATGCAAGTGCCATTTGGTACTTCAGTGCCTGTAGTGTCCTTTACACCTTAATGTATATTGAATACATAATAGTAACATGAAGATGACAAAAAATGCAGCCATCAACTGTGTGGGAAATCTGTGTGCAAGCTCATCTCTTATCAAGTATACCTGTAGGCATTGCGACCAATGTGCTCCGAAGATGTATGAGGCATTAGTCATTGCAGAGCTGTAAGGACATGACCATACTAGGATGATTATGTTTTCGACGCTTTTTCCCCCTACTTTCAATCTTTTGAAACGTGCATGCTGTAGTCATGAAAACAAAAATGCTACAACCGGCGTGTGGTAAGTTTTCCATCTTATTTCCTAGCAGCTCACTGAAACGAGCCACGATGACAAATTCAAATGCTGTTACCTCATCAGTCATTCAAATTTCTCAAAGACTAACAAAACCAGACAGGCATTAGAGTGAGCATCACTTAAATACATTACACTGGTATAAAAGTTATTGAACCGCTTTGTACCATGTAAAAATGTTAGAAACATCAAACATGCTCAGATTCTACGGCCAACCATGAAAAGTAAAAAAAATAAGCTTTCTTGAAGGGGTTCAGAAGCCTTACAACTGGCAGTCTTGGCGATGGGCATGCTGATAGATGAGCAGCCATTCCACTGAGACGAGAATGTTGAGGGCTTCGCATGGAAGTCTTCGAGACACTGAAGAGTAGTTCTTGGACCACATGAACGAGGTTGCTTGCATACACATCGTGTGGGCCACCATACTGAATACATGGTGTTACCGAAACCTTTTCTCCCTGCATTGTGGTGAAAAAGCATGGTTAAGTTTAGACGATACTTAAAATGCAAAAAAGAAAGAGGTGAGGCATGTAGACAGGACACAAGAGTAGAGAAGTGGACAACACGAACGCGAAAAACAGGAAAAATTTTCATGAAATTGTTTTAATACATAACATTTTTGTATTATGTGTCATTCATTATGAGGGGTCATAACCGCAACATATTTCATGTATAAGCAGGCGGAATTATCAGCTTAGTCAGTTTGTACAAGCTAGTTTGAGGCAAGAAATCGAGTTTCACAAAGACAACCTCAACATTTTTGATTGAAAAAGGAACACCTCAGATGACATGCAGCGTCCTGTGAGTTGGAAGTGCACGGTTCAAGAAAAGCAAATTAAAACTGCCGCACCGATCCCGAAAAAAGATAATTGATAGGTTTTAATAGCACAAGCGCATCTTTGGCCAAAGAGCGCCAAGTCTATACTTCAAAAGATAAACTTAGCGCATCCTTAGAAAGCAAATATATAAAGATGACTGATACCTCTCTGCACTACAGTTGCTTTGCTCTAGCATGAAGTCATTCTAATGCGTGCACACGTACATACACACGCTACACCCAAGTGTAACAGCTGCAGAATTAAAATTGGACAGCAAAGAAGTTGCAACCTTTAAGCCTTGATCCCGAGCTGTACTAGTGACTGGAGGTAGTACCAATATCGCCAATGACGAGTCGCACTCTTTCTGCCCGATGTTATGCTGCTCTGACTGTCAAAGATGAGTTACAATCGGCATTGTAGGCAAGCTGCCCTCAAAAGCAGCTTTTATTTTTGTGTTATTTCTAACCAGAGACAAATGAAGCAATATATTTATAGAATGATGACACCGAGAAAATGAGTACATAAAAAATTTGGAAAATTTGGTACATTTTTCCGGACATAACTTGGGGTTAACGGGTAAAGCGGCAATCCCGAAACTAGAACAAGTTTTGACATGTTTGCTACCAGTGAACACTGGAAAATATGTTGGCATTCTGCAGTTTTGTCCAACAATACAAAAGGGATTCTTAATAACTAAAGAAATATATGGAAATGTATCATGAAGTATATTTCGTGAATGTAATGCAGAATCACGCAACTTCTGTTACTATATAATCTCCACTCGATTTTCCTGCGCTTTCTGAACTAGTTCAGGAAGCGCTGCATTTCACAACTCGTTCCACCAGTTCAACATGGCAGCAACTGCACGTTGTGATTCGTTTTACTTAGTGCAGGCTTTGTACAGGGCGAATTCACAGCATTCCCTACACTTGGCCGAAAGGTAGTGCATGTTAACGCAGCAGGTGTGGTGCCGCTTCTGCATGAGTGATGTGCAGAAATCGTAGTGTTTCATACAATTACTAGAGGGAACTCTGGCGCTAGTATCTACAGGAGCTGAAACAAGAACAGTTGTACCAGCATGGGAATTATGGGAAGTACATGGATTTGCCTAAACTTCGTCTGTTTGGCTTCAAACGGCTTTGTGACTTTGTAAACTAGTCATTTTCAACAATATACTGTGTAATAAATAATTAAATAAACATCATTAAAATCGTCCGACGACAGGATTCGAACACAGGAACTCTACAACAGAAATCTGATATTGGAACCATTAAGCCACGGAGGCATGTAACGACAAGCGAGTGCAACGCCCTTACGAATTTATCGCGAGCATTCCAGTGCCTTGAGACGCTTGGAGCGTTTCGATTTGGCCACTTGGTCAAGCTCAATCGTTGCAATTAATAGCAATTACGCGTGTTGGTGGCGTCTCTGCACTTCGAAGAGAATAGACTGCGCTGAAATTTACGAGATTTATATAGCGTATATTATACAAAGCCACAAGAACGTCTGAATTCACAAGCACAAAGATCAGACAAATCCATGTACTTCCCATCATTTCCATGGTGGTACAACGACTGCAGCGCCAGAGTTCCCTCTAGTAATTACTGTAAGAAAGCCTATGGCAGAAATAACCGAAGGGCCTGTCATTTTGTTCTGGAGTAATAAACAAACTTTTGCTGTCGCATAAATCTTACTGGTCATTAACTACAAGTTTTAGTGCAGCCACATGTCTAGTACGGAAATGTGGTATTTTGCATAAACATTGCACAGCCAACTGTGATGAAAGTTCAATCTGGTGCCGCGCAACTAACCACTCGTGCACATGAACGCCATTTGTCTCCTACTTCCAGGCTTGAAAAAAACACTTTTTGAGAAGAATGTTTTAGAAATTGATTAATTATTATTGGCTATGTTTTAGGCAAAATGCATGAAAGAGTGTGACTGCCACCTCCATTTTCGGCCACATGAATTGACTCCATTTTCATGTCCAAATCCAGCTATACATGGTGCGTGTTTTGAGCTGGTTCTGTAATTTAGGCTGGTTTTGACTAATTGAAACTTCGCACCGTAGTAATGGAATCAACAGCGTAAAAAGAAATTGGTACATAAACGGTCGCTGTCAGTACTCCATCATCCTTTAGCCTAGTGCAAAGTGTTTGTGAGCCAAGAAGTTGGTAGTTCTAAGCAGTATTTGTCATCCTGACCTGGTGTTATAGCCCAGTTACTATGGAGCCATGCTGGTCACAGCTTCAATCTAGCCTATGGCAGCTGCCCTCCAATGGGGGTAAAATGCAATAACGCTTATGCACTTAGATTCAGGTGCACAATAAAGAAGGCCAGGTACCCAAAACTTCAGGTCGTGACATTGGCATGTAAAAGGGCAGAATGCTAACTGCCGGACTGTTTCTTCGGAGGTGGTTGTGGCTACGGTGTCAACATTCCGCTGAATCAAACCAAAGCGTTCGCTGGCCTCCTACCCCAGAATGACCTGATGGTCTTTTTTCACCACGAAGAACTGTGCACTTTCCTGCCGGTTACCAATGACGAGGGGTGCCGAGAACGTTCCACAGTGCTTGATAATTCCGCTGTTGTACGAGCGCAGCGCCCCGCCGTTTTACTGAAGTGTACCGACATTTAAGTTGCGATAAACTTATAGAGGCGCGAGGTTCGCTTGGGATCTGGTGGCATCCTTGATTGTAACGTTGTTTCCACCTATTGTGGCTTTCACAAGCCGGTCGCGTCCGGTCGGAACACTGCTTACGGCTACATCCAGGACGTCGAAGTCATCGTCTCCACGCTGCACTTCGCCAATATTAGCTACCCCTATGCAACACGAGGCAAAATGATTTTGCCTGTTGCACAAACGACAAGTCTTGCCGTATGTCGGGCAACGCCTTGGCAGATGTCTTCGGTCACAACAGGTACACCTTGCTGGCAGACGTGCCACCTTTCTGTTCGCAGTTACTGAGTCGCCTTCAATCCTGCCGACTGTGCCATGGTGTCAGAAGTGGTGAAGCCTGCTCCTAACGGATTCCACTAATGGTGATTAGCTGCGACTGATGTCCTGGATCCGCCTTCAGTAGTCATGGAAAGCGTCAAGCCTCCGGAACCATTGAACACATAGGGAGACACCGGGAAAAGCTGGAAGCTGTACGAACTTTTCGGGGATGCAACGACGCCTGACTAACCAAGGTCTGAAGCGACAAAAACTGCACTCATTTTAAGCGTAGCAGATGAAGGTGCGATAAAGATCTACAACAATATTTTGTTCTTTGGAACGGAAAGCAAACATAACTACGAATTGGTCGTCGCCGAATTCCAAGAGTATTTCGGCGAGCAGGAAAACGAAGTTCACGAAAGTTACGTGTTTCGTTCGCGTGTGCAGCGGGAGGCCGAACCGTTCGAGAACTTTCTACGAGAAGTCGAGAAACAGACCAGGGTCTGTAATTTCGGCACCCTGATCGGTACCAACCCTAATCGGTGCCCTTTCGGTAACAAATCGTTTTCGGAACGAACTCCCCGAAGCTGCGGGAAAAAATGCTCAGAGAAAAGAAGTTATCCCTGGAAGGACCCGCCCTGGTTGCTAAGTGGCTATGGTGTTGGGCTGCTGAGCACGAGGTCGCGGGATCGAATCCTGGCCACGGCGGCGGCATTCCGATGGGAGCGAAATGTGAAAACACCCGTGTACTTAGATTTAGGTAGAAGTTAAAGAACCACAGGTGGTCGAAATTTCTGGGGTCCTCCTCTACGGCATGCCTCATAATGAGAAAGCGGTTTTGGCACGTAAAACCCCAAAATTCCATTTCTTTTACCCTGGGAAGCTGCTATCGCCTTATGCAAAGCAGCGGGAACCTCAGCTCGCCAAAAGCAGATATGGTCTAGGACAACGGAAGCGCAGTAGCCGACCAGCTGCGTGACCTGTCAACCAACTCCGTGACGGAGAGGCTCGGAGCGATGGTCTCACGATACGGCATCCCAACGGAAGTGTGCACTGACAATGGTCCCCAATTTTCCAGCCAAGAGCTTTGCCCGTTTCGCTAAGCTGTACGACTTTCAGAACGTGACTTCAAGTCCCCTGTTACCACGCTCAAACGGACTAGTAGAAAAAGTCGTGCAAGTGGTGAAAAGGATAGTGGAAAAGTCCACCGAAGGCAAACGAAGACTTCTGGCTTTGTTTGCTTATTTACAGAGCCACCCCCTCGGAAGAGTGGCGGTCCCTTGGCGAACTGCTTTAAGGAAGGCGTTTGCGCACTCCTCTACCTGACTTCACACCTCAGCCAGTAGTTCACACAACAAAGCACAAGCACAAAAATTGGTGGTATCATGCCTTGCCCCCCCCCTTCAACATAATGACGTCGTCAAAGTCAAGGGAACATCGTGGTCAGAGAAAGCCAAGGTAATGGCACCAGCTGGACCACGCTCCTTCTACGTCCGCACAGAGGGCCACAATACACTACGCCGAAACCGCCAGCACTTGCTAGCCACGAAATAGAGCTTCAGTCCCGACATGGCGGCAAGTGAGTCAGACGACGAAGAAGATACCATGCCATCTGAGAGCGCAAATGCTCCACCAGCTGCGTCTCCATTGGTGAGCGTGGGAGCAGCGAGACAACAAATCCCGCGTCCAACGCTACCTAGGAGATCGCAGAGGCAATCCAGGCCACCGGAACGTCTGGCCAATGATGCCAACTTCAAGCAAGTCTGCTACAGGCGCTAAAGCGGCTGAGACTTCTGTAAGAAAGGAAGATGTACCACATCTCACGCATGCGCACCGGCAGTGGGCGCAGGCTGTCATCATGCCTCTGTGGGATGTACGATAGCCCCCTTAGGGACCGAGTGCGCTATAAATACGGACGCATAAAAACGTTGGTTCACTGTTCAATGGCTGCGTCGACGCCTCACTGCTACAACCCCAGAACGACACAATGACAGCCCTTGTGCGGACTGTGTGGACATATGTTATGGCTGAGCGTTCCGGGCAGTCGACTATGCTGTCGGTGATACCGCCAATATGTAGGGACACCAGTTATGTGACACCAGAAGAGTACCTTGCTGAGTGGAATAATTGTTGGGAAAAAAGATGCCAGGCGGATAGGACCGATGCTCCTCTTCAATTCCTCTCCTGTCGGGTTCGCATGGACTTTCTTTGTCCGACCAATCTTGCACTCAGCACAATCATCATACTCCGAACAAACTATAGGGAAACAGCCTGCATACATCAACAAGTTCTTTGCAGCGTCTTGAGCTCGTTAATACAGCAGTCTTGTTTTCTTTTTATTGTCATAGCAAATACATGGACACTCCAGGCTAATCTTTCGCCATCGTTGTCGTCGTGGCGTATTGGACGGTACGGATGCTTCGGTAGACAACATATGCAGGGTATTTCAGCAAACACTTTCAAGTATTTTTTAAATATTGACTGTATCAAGTGGCACAATTCCTTTCTATGGGGTGGTCTCCTCGAAGAGGCGGACATTACTTGCCCAAGAAATTGAAATGCATAGTCGACCAATTACGAAACATTCACTATTGATGTTTTTAACTAGTTTCCTTACAACAAATATTGCAAGTTATAAATTCTACCGGGTGCGACTGCAAGGTGTGGGGTCTTCGGGTCTCGCAGGTGTACCGACCACCGCAGGTTCGAGCTTAGCGAGATACAGGGCCGCGTCAGCCGTCAGCCATCAGCGGCCTCAGGCCGCAAGGCGCTACCGAGCGACGCACGCAAGAGCATAATATTGCCCTGACATTACTGACACCGTTTATTGTATCCGCCGGCAGCCGACACTGCACAGAGGCGCGGTCCCGCGGCGATGAAGAGCCAGAAGGCTCTCGCACGAAGGGCGAAAAATACAGTCACGGGCGCCTATAGCACGTCGCTGCGAGTGCACAGTCCCAAGCTGGGACATGGCGCTGGGAAAAGTCCCTAGGGCTATGGTACTTGCTCTCGCGATAACCAATGGGCCAATTCGCGACAAGCTCCTTCGGCTTGGGCCTCCGATAAGTGCGGCTCGGCGTAATACGACCTCGCGTGAGCACTAGGCACCCGTTCTTCGGCTTAGCGTCCGGACAGGATAAACACGAGGTACGTGCTCCCGCACGGGCAAAGGCACCGTGTGTGAGCTGAAGTCCAAGTGACAAAATTTTCGGCGGACGAGAAAAAGCATGCACGTACTCGGCACAGTGCCCAGAGAGAAGGGACACGCTACCGCCACGAGAGTAGCCGCCAGGAGAAGCCTCAACGTTGTGACCCGCCCTCACCGCAAACCATCGGGATTGTAGCGCCGCCACTGACAACATGTTCGGAGTGAAAAGGTTTTAGGCGTAGGGACGGCGGAACAGTTGAATGCGCCCGGGAAATGGTGCATGGAATTCCCCAAATCCCCACAAAGGCATATCTACTTGTAAAAAATTCTGCGGATGACGCCTTTTACGAGATATGTGCCGGCAAGCTTGCAGTAAAAGTGCACTGTCGTACCAAAGTAACTGACACAACAATGCGTTCCTCCGCAAAATTCGGCAACTAATGCTCGAGAGTGCCTTCATCCAGAGAATTTGTTCCAACTGGATCCGCCTTGCAAACCCCCCGTTTAGAATTAGGATATTCCAATACGTGCCATTATAAAAGGTTGTTGTGGCTACTACGTGGAACATTCTGGGATATATTCTAAACTCGGAGAATACCAAAACCACGCAGAGACATAATCTCAACAATTTAATTCTCACTCAGGCACGGCAAACACTTGTTACAAGAAATACAAACAGAAATAGCTTTTGGTTCGGGCCTAAACTGTCCAAACAAGAGATTATACTAGAAGTTTAACACGAAACAATAGAAGGGGGATGTCACACAGCAGATACCAAAACTATGCTTGGGCTGGACCTAATGAAGGCTTTAGACAACATCGAGCACAAAGGTATTTCGGATAACCAACAACGCTTATGAATGGGTCAATGAGCCTACGTGTGCGTGAAGGAGTTTGTCTCGGCCCACATCGTGCGAATCACGAAAGGCGACCTCAGAACAAAAAACGCAGAATTCGATAGCAGGGCCACGCTGCAGGAGATCGGTCTTCCTTTTTGTTCAATGTATCTATGTTAAGCCTACTGGCAGAAGTAACAACCATCGAAGGTTCGCAGCACATACCGTATGTTGGTGACATCACACTGTACAAGAAACGTTGCTTTTTCTCTACACTGCTCTCTGCGTCTTTCATTTCCCCTTACACTTCCCCCAGAGCAAGGTACAAACAAGAATCTCTGATTCTTAACCTCCCTGCCTTTCCCATCCCGCGTATCTCTCTCTTTCTCTACTAGAAACTCTACAAGCAGTCATACATAAGGTTAGAAAGCCTGCGTGAGCAGAGGGTTGCAAAGTTCACCGCAGAAATCGGAGATGGTGCTGTACCACGCGACGCGTTGGGCAAGCAAGGGCTCCACGAACAAATCAAATGTTCCACTTGACGCCGGCAGATGGCAGCCCTATACCGGTTGTCGAAGCAATAGACTCCTAGGACTTCGCGCACAAGAAAGCTAATGGACCGGGGAAACCATCAAAATACAAGAAAACTGTATCCAACAAACAATGAAGCTCATATCAAGGATAGCAAATCGTCACTCCGGCATGAAGGAGGCCAACTTGGAACGTACCATACAGGCTTTCCTTATTAGCCGTGCAGTGTACGTAAGCCTCCACTTTAAGTCCCAAGTCTTAGAGAAGACCAATATCGAACGCACCAAATCGGCGGTCTTACAGCAAGCTATAGGACTTCCCAAACGCACGGGACGTGGCATACTCCCAGCCCTACATATGCAGAACACACTCGAAGAACTCTTAGAAGTCCGAAAGATAGCAGAATACGAGACTGACACAAAGCTCTAACTGCAGAAACATGCTCAAGAACTCGACATAAACTACGCATCACAGTAGAGCACAAAGGTAGCCTTTCACACAACATCGTTACGCATATAAAGATACCCCTTATACCTAGGAACATGCATCCCAAACACAGCATTTAAATACGGCAATAACCTGCCAAAGTTATGTAGAAAATATTGCAAGACTCAGGATGTCGCCTAAGTCGACGCGGCAGAGCACGTAGCCCATCTTATCATATCCATAGTAATACAGTGGCAGTACATGTGTATGGTGACCCCAAAGTGCATGGCTCCATTCGCCCCGACAACGTCGATTTAGCATAGCACAGGGACCGGATATTTGATTAACAATAGCTTGCATGCAAGCCGAATACGTAATGAAGTACACAAAAGCTGCCGCTCGCGAGGGGGCGCCCAGCTCACTCCCTTCTTGAAACCCCTCCAACTTCGTAAAGTAGCGACACTCCCCTCCTCTGCCTTCACTGCTCCTTGTTTGTCCTCACCTTTCACGCTCCCTCCTCGACAGTGGCGCCGCTTACACTGCTCGAGCGCAGCAACGGCACCATCATGCGCCCCTCGCCACTCCGTAGATGCTTCTGGAGCAAAAATGACGCTGATGCAGGGCGCGAGGGCCCACGTGATGTTGTTAGGCCACAAGCGACGCGGCATCGGCCTCGAGCAGAGCGCGCGAGGAGGAGGCGGCATTCTTGAAAGCGGGGCACTACTTCACGAAGTTTAAGGGGCTTTGTTGCCTCTCCCTGGAAGCTAGACGGCTCACGCCGCGGCTCATTGAGTTGCACGCCGAGCCAGACAGCAGTCCCCACTAGGGTCGAAAGGGGATCGCGTGGATAAATACACAGAGATCACGACTCCCTTCAGATTTCTTAGGGTCCCTAATCGCCCAGCGTACAAAGCACTTACTAATGTTGAATTCCAATAGCGGAGTCGGAGGAAGTTTTTCTGCTCGTTTCGGAGCAAGTTTGTTCCAATGACAGTGTGAGGGGGGGAGTAATGTGTTCCAGTGAGAGAGTCGGAGTGGATTCAGAGAGGGGGACACTCCGTGGAGCAGAAACAGATGCTCCGTCAAAATCGGCGGAGTTGACCGGAACTCTGCGTGACGTATTTCCTTTACCACGTTTGTCTGCTGGGAGGCGCCACCGGTCAGGACTCGCGAGTTGTGTTGGTAATGGGGGATAACACGAACGGCTCGGCTAGTTCGGCAAAGCGTGCAGCATTGCTTCTGCTACTCGATAGCGACAGCTCCGATTTTGAAAGCTCAAGTTCCGACACGGCCAATTGCTCGAATAGTGACAGCGACGCTGAAACTACCGCTTACGAGCGGGAATTCGACAGGATGTTCCACATTCCCGCAAAGAGGCCTAAAGTAGTCGGCTTCATCAAGGACGTCGTGCGGGAGTACTCGGGCGATGAGGTAAGGAAAAAAAAAGGAAAGCAGCATACTCAAAGTTTAACACGTTTTGGTGTTTTCGTTTCTGTTTCTTTTTTTGTGCAGTTCCGAAAGCACTTCCGGCTAGCTAGACCTGTGGCGGAAAAGTTCATCGCCGACATTGCTGCGTCGTCAATGTGCCCTTCGGGCACACATGGAGAGGTTCCAGCAAAATCTGCGGAAACGCATATCTTGTCTTTTATCTGGTTAGTTCTCGCATTTTTTCTATGCGCCTGCCAAATTAACAACGATAAATGAAACGCGAAAGCGTCGGATGCCTGCATAAAAACGGATTTGACTACGAGCAAGTTGCTTGCAGTGCACTGTAGTCTGAAGCTGCTTTTTCGGATGTGTGTAATCCCACTACGCTGCTACGCGGCCAACAAAACCTGCATGAGAAACGTGGCAAGCCGGTTCGACTTGTCGGAAAGCTCTGTTTACCGAATCCTCCATAGACTAGCCGACTTCCTCCTGACTCTGGGACAGCCGTTGATAAAATTTCCTGCTGACCTGTACAACCTCACTAGAAGTTGTGAGAAGGCTTGTTTTGATTTTCTTTACCTATAAGAAGCAATGAATATCGCCCAGCCAAGTTTTATTGATATCGCAACATGACTGCGCACGTTTTATTGTTTTCTATTTCAAGCTCTATAATGCTGAACCTTCGTGAAAACGTGATAGCTTCTGATGATAACACTCAAAATTTCTGCCAGTAGTGGTTGAAACATGCAACCTAAAGGTATCTCCTGGGATCACAGCCAATTCCTTGCTTAGGAATGATGCAGCAGGCTTTGTCATCACCCACATTAGTAGATGTCTGTTCAGATTTCCGGGAGTACGATGCGATGTAGACCATGTCTGCTTTGGCAAGCAAATTCTCATTACGTGCGTCAAATCGATTAAGGTAAGAGCATACACGGGCTTTGTTTTATTTTCTCTCCCATTTTGTTATAGTAAAAAGAGAAGTGGATAGTAAAAAAACATGTAATATGTTGTGTGCACGGCAGTGTATGCTGTCTTCAGTACTTCTCAAAGTTGCATTTTCTTTGTATTTTGTTTCTTTAACTTAAAATAAATGATGCTGTACTATGAAGGGTATGCTGTTAACGGGAGCAAATGGGTATGAGCACCAGTATTTCTTGTTAAAACTTCTTGCAAATGCTCATTTTATGTTCAGACATGGATGATATCGCTCAACACAAGTGTATGACTTGTTTGCAGGTGTCTGCAATGCCTCATGTTGTTGGTTGCATAGATGGGTCGTACATGAAGATACAGTGCCCGGAGAGGAAGGTTGCTTCGACATGTTGTAACAGGCACCACTACCTTTCACTCACACTACAGGCCGTCTGCGATGACAAAAGGCGCTTCCTGGATACGTTCATTGGAAGCTCAAGCAAAATGCATGATTCGCATGCATTCAGCTTTTCGCCACTTTCAAAGAAAATCTCTGCTGAATGTCAGGGGTCTCACCATCTTTTAGGGGACGCAGCGTATCCACTGCGGGAACACCTGTTGACACCCTACGGGGATTATGGTGCTTTACCAAAGCAGCAAAAGCAATTTAATTATAAGCTTTCACCCACAAGAATTCTCGTCAAAAATGCATTTAGCACCAAAAACCGGTTCAGACAGCTGATGTATCTTGAGCAGCGCACTATTCCCTGGCTCAATAAGTTTATCATAAGCTGCTGCGTTCTCCGCGACTTGTGTATTGACTATGGTGATGTAGAGCCAGATGATGATAATGAACAAGTACCCAATGACGTTCAGCGGCAGAATTGCAGTGATAATCATATTGACAAATCTGGTGAAGATTGAGATTGAGCAGGCTTGGAGAAATTAAGCGCACGAAAGTCTTGGCAAAGCTCCTGTAGAAAAAGTGCGGTAACTAAACCATCCTGCACCAAACTGTGCTTTTCCTTCAGCTCCAACACACCGAAAGCCACTTTAATGAGAGCACTAGGCTTTGTGCGTAATCATGCAATGATGAAATGACATTCTTAGTAGCCCTGTAATTCATAATCATCATCAGCCTGGTTACGCCCACTGCAGGGCAAAGGCCTCTCCCATACTGCTCCAACTACCCCGGTCATGTACTAATTCGGGCCATGTCGTCCTTGCAAACTACTTAATCTCATCCGCCCACCTAACTTTCTGCCGCCCCCTGCTAAGCTTCCCTTGGAATCCAGCCCGTAACCCTTAATGCCCATCGGTTATCTTCCCTCCTCATTAAATGTCCTGCCCATGCCCCCTCCCCCATTTCTTTTTCTTGATTTCAACTAAGATGTCATTACCTCGCGTTTGTTCCCTCACCCAATCTGCTCTTTTCTTATCCCTCAACGTTACACCCATTATTCTTCTTTCCATAGCCACTTGCGTCGTCCTCAATTTAAGCAGAACCCTTTTCGTAAGCCTCCAGGTTTCTGCCCCGTAGGTGAATACTGGTAAGACACAGCTGTTATACACTTTACTCTCGAGGGATAATGGCAACCTGCTGTTCATGATTTGAGAATGCCTGCCAAACGCATCCCAGCCCATTCTTATTCTTCTGATCATTTCAGTCTCATGATCCGGATCCGCAGTCACTACCTTCCCTAAGTAGATGTATTCCCTTACCACTTCCAGTGCCTCGCTACCTATCGTAGACAGCTGCTCTCTTCCGAGACTTTAAACATGACTTTAATTTTCTGCAGATAAATTTTTAGAGCCACCCTTCTGCTTTGCCTCTCCAGGTATGCGAGCATGCATTGCAATTGGTCCCCTGAGTTACTAAGCAAGGCAATATCATCTGCGAATCGCAAGTTACTAAGGTATCCTCCATTAACTCTTATCCCCAATTCTTTCCAATCCACGTCTCTGAATACCTCCTGTAAACACGCTGTCAATAGTATTGGGGAGATCGTATCTCCCTCCCTGACGCCTTTCTTTATTGGTATTTTGTTGGTTCCTTTATGGAGGGCTACGGTGACCGCAGAGCCACTATAGATATCCTTCAGTATATTTACATACGGCTCGTCTACACGCTGATTCCGTAATGACTCCATGACTGCTGAGGTTTCGAGAGAATCAAACGCTTTCTCCTAATTAATGAAAGCTACATATAAGAGTTGGCTATATTGCGCACATTTCTCTATCACCTGATAGCGTGAATATGGTCTATTGTTGAGTTGCCTACAAACTATTTACTAAGGTAATCGCAAATAGAATCAGGAACACCTTAGACTTCTGTCAAGCAAAGGACCAGGCAGGATTCCGTAAAGGCTACTCAACAATAGATCATATTCACACTATCAATCAGGTGATAGAGAAATGTGCGGAATATAACCAACCCTCATATATAGCTTTCATTGATTACGAGAAAGCTTTTGATTCTGTCGAAACCTCAGCAGTCATAGAGGCATTACGGAATCAGGGTGTAGACGAACCGTATGTAAAAATACTGAAAGATATCTATAGCGGCTCCACAGCCACCGTAGTCCTCCATAAAGCAAGCAACAAAATCCCAATAAAGAAAGGCGTCAGGCAGGGAGATACGATATCTCCAATGCTATTCACAGCGTGTTTACAGGAGGTATTCAGAGACCTGGATTGGGAAGAATTGGGGATAAAAATTAATGGAGAATACCTTAGTAACTTGCGATTCGCTGATGCTATTGCATTGCTTAGTAAATCAGGGGACCAATTGCAATGCATGCTCACTGACCTGGAGAGGCAAAGCAGAAGAGTGGGTCTAAAAATTAATCTGCAGAAAACTAAAGTAATGCTTGACAGTCTCGGAAGAGAACAGCAATTTACAATAGGCAGCGAGGCACTGGAAGTCGTAAGGGAATACATCTACTTAGGGCAGGTAGCGAGGGCGGATCCGGATCATGAGACGGAAATAATCAGAAGAATAAGAATGGGCTGGAGTGCGTTTGGCAGGCATTCTCAGATCATGAACAGCAGGTTGCCATTATCCCTCAAGAGAAAAGTATATCATAGCTGTGTCTTACCAGTACTCACCTGCGGGGCTGAAACCTGGAGGTTTACGAAAAGGGTTCTACTCAAATTGAGGACGGCGCAACGAGCTATGGAAAGAAGAATGATAGGTGTAACGTTAAGGGATAAGAAAAGAGCAGATTGGGTGAGGGAGCAAACGCGAGTTAATGACATCTTAGTTGAAATCAAGAAAAAGAAATGGGCATGGGCAGGACATATAATGAGGAGGGAAGATAACCGATGGTCTTTAAGGGTTACAAACTGGATCCCAAGGGAACGCAAGCGTAGCAGGGGGCGGCAGAAAGTTAGGTGGGCGGATGAGATTAAGAAGTTTGCAGGCATGGCGTGGCCACAATTACTACATGACCGGGGTTGTTGGAGAAGTATGGGAGAGGCCTTTGCCCTGCAGTAGGCGCAACCAGGCTGATGATGATGATGAGTAGCCTTTACGGAATCCTGCCTGGTCCGTAATTACCTGTAATTACCTGGATGTAAACATGAGAACCACTAGCCCCGACGCTGTATTGGAGCTGCTGCATCGAAATAAAATCCATGCAGTATTTGGGAGCTGGGGTATATGTACTAACGCGCGACCTCCTTTAAAGATACAGACACATGTTTGGCACTGTACACTTTTATTTGAACATGCCGATATTATCGTACACTGGATTTCTTTTATTCGTCTTCAAGGCCAATAGCACGGCTTAGAAGCCAAATTTTTTTTTGTGAATGTTGTTTTGCTTTCTCTTGCCGAATACGTTCCTTGTATTCTTGCCTTTCTTGGTGGCACCTCTCTCCGTTCTGTTCCAGTTTAGCTCGTTTTTTTCTTTTTCTTCTTGAATTTTGGTCATTTCATCGAAGAAAACCGTCATCTCCAGCATTCCGGAACCTGAGGGCTTAGGCTTTTTGGGCATAGGCTCCTTTGTCAATGCTTGGCTCGACGCTAGGCTTGCACACTCCTGGCTGTCTGATGCTTGGCAGGTCGATGCTGGGCTGTCTGATGCGTGGCTGGCCGACGTCTGGCTGGCTGGCCTCTTGACAGCAACAACGCCAGGGCTGTCCCTCAGCTCTTCAGGCTCGAGGCTGTCGTCTAGCCAGCGTATTCTGGCTACTTCAACTTCAAAAGGCGCTTCACACGGGGAAATTCCTGGATTTGTTGTTGTGTGCTGTAGCGCTTCTTTTTCTGCGCATGACAGTTTCACAGCGGCTGCAGCACTGCTCACTGGTTTTTAGAACTCCGAGTGCCTCTGTAATATTGGTTGCGATTCGGCTGAACATTAGCTTTTTATTTTTGAATTTTTTCAACCGTCCCATCTCAGCAAAGTACTGGTCATAATAATCAAATAGCAGCTTTGTTTCCCTGGCTGTCCATTCACAGCCTGTACCCGCTAACAAAAAGTGCATGAGGTTGCTGTGGAGGTGTTACAGCTGCATTAAGCGATTGTATTTGCTGGTTTGATTTGTGTAGTGCTCGTGTTTGCAGCGATCTTTTGAAGCTTATTTTATGATTTCTCAATCCTGTACCGGCCTTTGGGCTAACAGTATCAATAAATAAATAAATAATATGCCATCATAAATGGACTCACTGCGTTGCTCATTCTTTCGGCTCTGTTCCGGCACTATTGATGGAAAGACGAAATTCAACATTATTCATTGTACTGGATTTCTAAAGGTGGCACATATGAAGCTACATAACCATTACGAAGTTGACATGTTGCAGTACATGGAACCACCACGTGCATTTCATGCAACTACGTAAGCAATTAATTAAGCCATGTCAGACTTCCTATCACAGCTTAACAAAACAATAACTCAATGTTTGCTGTGCTACCTCATCTCAACACGAAATTTCGAATAATAGCGTAATATAAACATGCACGGTGCCTCGCAAGTTCAATATTTGCTCAACACATGGTGCACATACTTGATTACATTACACACGCTTAGCATGATGCAACGTACCTGATCAGGTGGCTGTTAATCAAAATTACAGTACGGTCCTTCTGGCCTGAAATTGACAGTGGCGCTTCAGGAAAAGCAATTTGTAGATTTCTGTGGCACTGAGACTGATTCGAAAATTGGATGCACTTACCGTCCTGACCTATACAACAGCACAACTCCATTCGGCAGCAGAATATGCACTCGCACTGATACCTCCGCTAAACATTTCGAGGGAGACAAATGCTCAGGCACGCGACACTGCTTCATTGCTTCTTCGCGACACACAGGAAAATGCACAATACAATGACGGATGCAGTGCGTTTGAGTGAAACGAACGCATCAGCAGTAAAGCAACTACGCAACTGAAATATAGCGTCAACAGACAATCGCTCCACGTAACACGTGCGTTGCATTGAACTTACAGCACAGTGTTCAAGTTGCGAAGATACCTACCATGTTTGTCTGCATCCTGTGTGCTCACCATAGGAAGCAAAAGCCGCTGCACGCTTGCCGAGATATCCATTCCGCACTTTTGAAAAAAACAACAGGGGGAATGGCGCTGAACTGAAGAGACAAACGACCGGCGCGGCGGTGCTGGGAGCAAACAGCGGAAAGAAATGACAGCACGCAAGGCATCCTGGGTAACTTGGCGATATAAGTTCCGCTTCCGCCTTGATCCGGCGGCGCAGGCTGTGTTCCACTCGTGGATGTGGAGGCGTTGCTCTGCGCCAGAGTTGAGTGCTCGCTTGCGGAGTCCGTCGGCTGCTCCGACTCTGATTGGAATTCAACATAAGAAACAACCGGTGGTCTGGCGCCTCCTTCAAACTCAAATCAAAACGTGTCTTCACCCGGCGGCTTAGAGCCGCTACTCGCCACGCCTGCGTTCGCACACATGTAAATTATGTATCACTCGTCAGCTCGTCCCCCTGAAGACCAATTTTGGGGCGTCAAGCTGGCAGAGGTCTACGCCAGAGACGAAGGGGCGAATGAGTGCCATTTAGGCTTGGTCTCGTACGCCTAACCTTCAGAACAATATCCAGAGCTAATCTCTCTCTCTCTCACTCTTGCCATTTGGGTAGGTGCTCATAGCCTGTTTTATTTCTGCCCCCACCCAATAGAGTAGCACAGCCTCTCTGATTTTAACGTTCTATGTTGCTATGTTGCTTTGTATACCAGCCGATTATTTGCTGGTAAGCTTCCTAGTTTCAAGCGCGAGCCCTCCTACACCACTGTCGGTGCTCATGATGCTAACGCTCTCAGATGCGCGGTAGCTGCGAGGGGCACTGTTCATCCTGTGCAGCAGGAGTTTCCAAAAAGCGCTACGTCGTGCAACATGTCGCAACCACATACAGTCACAACATAGTCCAAGGACTTCCATTGCAAGGCTAAACTTTGCTATTCGTGTCAATGCATCGTCCGTCGTGCGAAACTTTCAGTAAAACAACTGCAGCTTCAAAACAAGTTCAAGGGAACATTGTCCGTTTTGTTGGGTGCGTGCGGGTGGTGGTGGTGGTATTGCAGCAGGCGGGGTTAGCCTGGCATACGTAGCCGGCAATTCTTCCGCCTGAGCCTCCTATGGCGTCCACTTTGTGTGTCACCAGGTGTCGAAGAGCCCGGTGTTTGAAAAATAACCGTCTTGTGAAAGGCTAATATATTTTTAATCGGAAACTCAAACGCATGTCTCTCAATTAAAACAGTACTTTCTTAGACTAAAGGTCACAAAGTACGATAGAAATACCGTATTGGTGTTACTCCATGAGTCAATCACTGAAATTGGTGATTAAACGTTTGATGAAAAACACTCAAGTATTGCCGGAGCCATTATGGGGAATGAGTAAGATAGCATGCAGTGAGCAATAACGAATGATCGGCTCCAAAGCAAGAGGTATGCACCGTCCACCTGCACCATAGAGAAAGAAAAAGACTAAGAGCGGACACTCCGAGAAATCTGGCCTCAGGAACTACGTCACGGCTACGTAACGAACTAATGCTCTCATCAAACGCCAGGGGACGCAGGCGCAAAAAAAGAAAATGTTGTAATGAATTCTGCTCAATCGCTTTACAAAATAATAATTATACACCCAAATTTGGCGTGTTTCTGATACATAAAAACAGAATTTATCGAAGACACCTTCCGTGCTTTTTGTTCTTCATTCGTACTGCCATCAACACCAATCACCATTCGTCCATCGAGAAGAAATCAACGACACCAGCGGCGTGCCTGCGGGAACGTCTCGTGAACGTCGGCTGCGGCGGTGTTCTTGTGTGTGAGAAAGGTGAGTCACGTTTTTAAGCGAAGCTTGGAGTAATTGACTTGTGAGCGCGACGAGGTTCGCTAAAAAAAAAGCAATTTGCGGCTCTATATGAGGCGGCTAGACGCGAACAATGCGAAAAGCATGCCTCCTCAAGAAACGCGTAGCAAGAGGGCTGTTCTAGCTGTACTTCCTTGCTATCCCCACCGAGAACGGCATAATCTTTGTTGGTTGCGTTCCGTGAAAATAATCAAACGACGCGAAGCTGCCACTAACTTGCACCGGTTCACGGCTGTGCACTGCACTGCGACTCGCAGCTTGTCAGACGCCATCGAGACGCTGCGTCTCGGTCTGCGAGGGTAAACCGTTCTTGCCCAGCACTGTTTGCGATAACCGCGGTATCGCCGTTCCATTGAAATAGTTCGTGTTGGCGGATTAAAAATGATCTGCTGGACAACGCTTAAGGTGAATACCATGAATTGCACATTTCAAGAAAATTCCGGTTTCGAGAAAATTGAATTCCTAAACCGCGTTTTAATGATCGCGTCACGGTTGACGGTCTTTTCGTTGGCCCGTTCTAGAGGCTGACGAACGCTGGAAAGAACATAAAAGACGCCACGCTGATTCAGACCGAAAACGGCGTTCCGGGGACGGGCGCTACCTAAATAAAGAAAACAGGACGTTAGGCACGCTGTAGCCAAGTTTTGCTTGCTCGTTTCCCTTATAGAGTAAGGGCTCCTGAATATTTTAACGATATTGCTTGCAAACAATGGCATGTGACATAAACAGCGAGCATAGCTTATTGCGTTTGGTACTTTAGCGAGGTGTGTATCTACGGCGCACGGACGGACGCTGGTGTATGCGTCCGTGCGGATTGTTTATACAGAAAAGTAACGGTGGGGAAAAGTCACCAATGACTACTGCATGTACTTATTGCGGCGGCCGTGTTGGGAAGTACTGCGCATTCTAGTAATTTTCGGTTCCTTATCATTTTTTCGTGGTGAAGACATTGCACCACGTATTGTCGCGTAGGCGTGGCGTGGCGCGCATTTGAACAAAGACCTCGTATTTGGACGCTTCGAATGTATCTTCATCACGCTTATGTGAACTGCTATTTTGCCTACCAATATACTCCTTATACTGAGTACGTACAGGGGTGTCCAAAACTTCACAGGCCGCGATGCCCTCCATGGGATTAAATAGGATGGCGACCTGGGAACTTTTGAACACCCCTGTACGAGGTATTAACATTTATCCTTGTAAGTCCGGGTTATATGGGTCAGAGGTCAGGATGTGTCGGTGGTTTTATATGTTGCATCGGTTCGCTATTCATTCAAAGTGGTTTCCTGGTACAGTTATGACGTGTACATATGTTTTTGGTAATTAATGAAGCGTGCACTTATTGATATTTTCAGACCGTGCTGATGCCATGCCGTCCGGCGGTCCAAGCTACGGCAGCTGCTGCTGCGTGTCGTGGTGCTTTGACAACGGCAGAACCCAGAAGAAGCCTATCTTGACTTGGAATAAAAACATTGCGGAAAATCTGTCTCTTTGATACATATGAGCGCTTGTACCAAAACACAGAAGACAAGCGCGATGGATAAAGCCGTAGTGAATTATGATTACCTCTATCTCCATCTGTTACAACTTAATCGAAATAAAAATTGCGTCACTACCTCAATTCACACCAAATATTGAACTAGACAAACGAGTGAATCGTTAAATCAAAGCGACAAATAAAAGCGTTGCCATTTGGGTGACGAAAAGTGGTCTGAAAGGACAAGCTTCCGCGACAGCCCACGTCGGTTACGAGGGGTAATCCAAATTTCGCGCCAGCGAAACCGAAACAGGAAGTGCAGGCCAGTTGCTCTCATCAACCGCCAGGCGCGCTAGGTTCGATTGGGCCGCTGGGGGTGTATGGGAGTGTCCGCTCTTAACTTTTATTTTCTTTCTCTATGCCTGCACAAAGGAACTTTTGCTAAACAGAAGGAGAGCCAGCAATTCCACATTTTTCGCGAACGTCTGCCATATGTACCCTAACGCGCAAAGCAGCTAATGGGATTATAAGTCCAAGAAGCATGATATGCATTTATTTTTTTTGCGGGTTTATAGAAACACTACCTCAGTCACGAAGTTCTTTTTTATAATGTGGGGTGCGTTAGGCTGAATGCGTAGGAAAAACATTGAAGTGTGCTTCTTTGAATGATTGTTAAATTGCAAAAAAAAATATTTGAACACTTATATACACAAAGAGCAGCAAAGGTAAAGCGAGGAGCAGGCTGCCAACTGTTTTCAGCCCCTTTTGAGGCGTTATGCTAAACACCTACAAGGTTTACCCGCTTACCTGGGAAAATAAAAAACTGCTGACATTTCATGTTTAGGTGAAAAAGGCATCTCCTTTGGGATACTTTTTCCGAAAGTTTTAGGCCTCTTGTGTAGATATGTGCTTTAAGTGCGCTTAGAAAATAAACGTCTTGTCGAAGTTCTCGTGCATCATACGAGTGGCATAGTCGGTTTTATCGGTCTTTCATAGGAATACTAAGTTAATTGTGTGCTTTGTTATGTTTAAGAAGCAACGATGGCCTAATATGGAATTCCTAGAGTTCTTCCTTTCATCGTGCCAACGTGACAAGACGAACCGCGAGATCATTTTGGATGTGCTTTTAATGCGACGGAACGTGACAATGATTTAGAATCATGCATGCTTTGTTTGACTGATACATTCATTTGACGAAGCCAAAGTAGGCGTCAGCTAATCCGAAGGCTATAGCTCCATACTTCTTTACGAACGCGGTTCCTGATTGTCACTAATATATTACGGTTGACGATCATGATGGATTAAAGTACAGAGTAAATTTCTTTCGACTGGCTTCAAATCGTCCTTGCAGACAAATCATTTTGATCATTAGGTTTCTTTGATTAGCTAGAAAATATGATAAGATTTGAAGCATGGAATATGGGCTGTTCGAAAAGGCTTTGCCAAAAGGAAAGCACCAACCAAGATTTTGACTTCTGGTTAAATTACTAGAGGTTTTACTCGTTTACTTCTGCATTGTTCGAGTGATTCGCGAATGGGTTTTCAGTGGCAATCCTGCTAAATATTTGGTCCTCGCCTTCGTGGCACAGAAGCTAGTTTTATCTTGGAACTGCGTGCTGTCACTGTGTATAGTGCAGGCAGGGGTACAATATAACTTCTTATTTTTAAATGTCCGGCAGCATATCAATTGCCACTATGTAGAGGTTTCTTCAGAAACACCTGTAAGGGCAGTATATATGAATATAAAGCTTAAATCTATCTATCTATCCTTCTATATATATATATATATATATATATATATATATATATATATATATATATATATATATATATATATATCATTTATTGTATGTTGCTACCCCGCTCCTGCTCCTAAAAATATATCACGATGAGTATTTATTCAACAGCAAAACGGCTAGCACGTCGCTTGTCGAGACTGCACAGGGCACATGGGTTTTAGCTGATCTTTCAGTCCGACAGGAGACACTGTGGCCCAGCCCCACAAGCACGTTCTTGTCTTTGCCGTAAGTTCGTGACGTTATATATATATATATATATATATGTATATATATATATATTGTTACGAATGATGTTTATTTACAGGGTAAAACGGTGAAACGAGGTCCGAGAGGGAAGCTACAGGCCAGGCCCAGCCGGCGCAGAGTACCGCGAGGTCACGCGCGCACACTCTACTTCGTCTTTCTCTGCCTCAGCCGCAGCCGCGCAGTGCTGCGACATTTTCCCCGGGGGCAGACGAAGCTCGCCGAGCGAGTTAAAGGGACCTGTGATGGCACTGCTTGAGTCTGGCCACGTGAACAACTTGCGTCGCCCGTGAACGCCGATTACTTGTCGTCACTTTGGCGACGACATAGTTCACATCGCTCAAGCGGTTGAGTATAACGGATGGTCCGGTGTAAGTGGCGAGAAACTTGCGGTACAATCCCTTTTTGCGAACAGGTGTCCACAACCAAACATAATCACCGGGAGTAAAACTGACGGGGAGATGCCGCGCATCATAGCGAATCTTGCTGTTGCTTTGTGAGGACAACGTCCTAAGATGCGCCAGTCGACGTGCTTCCTCAGCACGACACAGAGTTTGGGCGATGGAAGGATCCTGTTGGCACGATAAAGGTAGAATAGTGTCCAGAAAGTTCTGGGGTGCGCGGGCGTACAGCAAAAAGAACGGCGCATATCCAGTAACTTCGTGCTTGGCACTATTGTACGCGTACGTTACAAAAGGTAAGACGGCGTCCCAATTCTTGTGGTCAGCAGCGACATACATTGATAATATGTTGGTAAGAGTTCGATTCGTCCGCTCCGTGAGGCCATTGGTTTAGGGGTGGTAAGGAGTGGCATGACGATATGCAGAACCACAAAGCCGCAAAAGTTCTTCAACGACGTCGGCGGTGAATTGCCGTCCACGGTCACTGATGACAACACGGGGAGCGCCGTGACGGAGTATGACGTGATGCAACAAAAATGAAGAGACATCTGCTGCAGTGGCAGATGGAAGTGCCGCCGTTTCCGTGTAGGGAGTAAGATAATCTACGCACACTATAATCCAGCGGTAGCCAGCTGACGTCCTTGGAAGCGGGCCAAGCAAGTCGATGCCCACTTTTTCAAAGGGTAACGTCGGTGGCTTAACTGGTTGCAAATAGCCTGCTGGGGCTGTCGTCGTTTGCTTGTGGCGCTGGCAAACAGTACAGCTGGCGACATACTGTTTCGTTGTTTTCCAGAGCTTGGGCCAGAAAAATCTCTGTCTAAGTCGGTGTAGTGTGCGTGTAAAGCCAAGGTGCCCGGACGTGATATCGTCATGCATACAACGAAGGACAGCCGAGCGCAGGTTTTCGGGCACAACTAGAAGCAATGGGGGACCATCAGCCGAGTAATTTTTTTTGTACAGCAAACCATTACGAAAAGTAAACGGTGTTGTTCCTGCTGGCTCACGTGCAGCTGCCCGTAGGGATTTCAAGGTAGGGTCACAACGTTGCTCGCTCTCGAAGGTACGCAGGTCTGGAAAGTCGGGAGAGATGGAAACTAGGTAGTCGTCGAAGTCATCATCCTCAGCTTTAGTGTGCGGCGAAGGGAGACGGGATAGGCAATCAGCATCCGTGTGACAGCGTCCGCTCTTGTAGTTAACGGAAAAGCTGTACTCTTGAAGGCGCAAAGCCCAGCGGGCCAACCGGCCAGACGGGTCACGCAGCCCAACCAGCCAACAGAGTGAATGATGGTCAGTCACTATCGTGAGTGCGCGGCTATGTAGATAGGGACGGAACTTCTGAATGGCGAAGACGACTGCTAGGCACTCGAGTTCAGTAACGGTGTAGTTTGTCTCCGCTTTGGTAAGTGTCCGACTAGCGTAGGCAATGACATGCTCACGGCCATCGCAGAGTTGAACAAGCACAACACCAACACCCGCACCGCTGGCGTCAGTGTGCAGCTCAGTTGACGCCTCCGGATCAAAATGCCGCAGGACCGATACAGAAGTCAACAAAAATTTCAGCTGTTGAAACGCCGACTCGCAGTCAGCAGTCCACAAGTATGGCGTGTCTTTGTGAAGGAGAGACGTGAGGGGAGAGGCAAGCTGTGGGAAATTCTCGATAAAGCGTCGGAAATATGAACAAAGGCCCAAAAAGCTTCGCAGATCTTTCACCGTTTGTGGCTGTTGGAAGTCGCGAACCGCTGCTATCTTTTCAGGGTCTGGTCGTATGCCGTCTTTGTCGACCAGAAAGCCTAGTACGAGGGCATGACGCTCACCGAAATGACATTTCTTCGAGTTTAAAATAAGGCCAGCTTGCTGGATACAGTCAAGAACGATCGACAGGCGCTGATTGTGCTCGTGAAATGTCCGGCCGTAGATAATGACGTCGTCTAAATAGCACATGCAAATTTCCCATTTGAGTCCGCGGAGCACGGTATCCATAAATCGCTCGAACGTCGCTGGAGCGTTGCATAAGCCAAAGGGCATAACGTTGAATTCAAAGAGACCGTCAGGTGTCACGAAGGCTGTCTTCTCCTTGTCTGAGGGGTGCATGGGAATTTGCCAATATCCTGACCGCAAATCAACAGAAGAGAAATACGACGCGGAGTGTAGGCAGTTGACGGCGTCATCTATTCGTGGTAGGGGGTACACGTCTTTCTTTGTGACAGTGTTTAGGCGGCGATAGTCCACACAGAATCTCCATGAGTTGTCTTTTTTCTTGACTAGGATCACAGGAGCAGCCCAAGGGCTAGATGATTCCTGGATCACTCCTTTCTGTAACATTTCTTCGACCTGCTCGGCGATGACTTTTCTCTCTGAAAGTGAAACGCGGTAGGGCTTCTGACGAATTGGCGTTGCTTGCCCTGTATGGATGCGGTGTTGCATACGAGACGCCGGTGGTGTATGGGACGCTCGTTGGCTTTGAGCAAAATCAAACACTGTGGCGTAGCGAGCGAGCACAGCTTCCAGCAGACACTGCTCACTAGAAGACAGCGACTTGTCAATCATGCGCTTAAAGTCAGCAGAATTATCATAGATGGAGTCGGGGTTGGATTTTTTTTCGGCAGTTGACATTTCGACCGTTCCGACGCTGACAATGGCTTGTTCATCAAAACTTGCCAGTTTAAGTCCTAGCGGCAATGTTATAGATTGGGTTGAAACGTTCACTGTCCACAAACGAGTACAACCATCAGTGGTAACCACGAGGGAGCGAGGGACTATCGCATGTTTCTTGAGCGCGTTGTTATAATCGGGCTCGGCTAAACCACAACAAGAACCTGTACGAGGGCGAGAAGTAGTGACAGGTACAAACATTGCAGTCTTAGGGGGCAAACACACATCTTGTGACACGGTGAGAACGTGGGCGGCATCACTGGTGCTATCTGTAATTGAAGTTCGCGCGTCGCGGCGAAGAGAAATCGCGCCACTTCCACAATCCAAAGTTGCCCCCCACTCACGCAAGAAATCAATTCCTAAAATAATGTCATGCGTTGTACGTGCAAGCACAGTAAATTCACTTCTAAATGTCTGCTCCCCTATCATAACTGAAACAGAACAGGCCCCAAGTGGGCGTAACATTTCCCCGCCAACTCCATGAAAGGTAGCGTTCCGATCCCAAGGAAACGTAACTTTTTGTCCAAGACGATTTTTGAAGGACAGGCTCATAACAGAAACTGCCGCCCCAGTGTCAACTAAAGCAAAAGCACTCACATTGTCAACTAAAACGCACACTTTGTTTTTAAACAATTTTACGCAAGGGGGTCTTGATGAAGATGAACATATTGCGGCCTCACCCCCGTCGGTCGCACCAGCTAGTTTCCCAGCGGCGGCGGTGATAACGAGCGACGACGAGGTGATGGAGAGCGTCGTTGTCGTGTCGGTGGTGGTGTCAGGCTGCGATCGGAAACGGGGGAGTCACTGCGGTCTGCGCGTCCCTGCTGCAGCCGCTGGAAGGAAGTGGGATATGGCCAGGGCTCATCAGCGGGCACGCGGGGCGTGTAGGAATTAAACCGTGGAGCACGCTGCTGGCGGCGGTGGCAATACCTAGCAATGTGTCCAGCCACACCGCAGCTGTAGCAAGTGCGGGAGTCGCGGCTTGTCGCGGGTGACACCGGTGACATGGGTGTCATGGGTAGAAACGCACTCTCAGGCTGGTTGTAGGAGGGAATAGCCCGCGGAACAAATCGTTGTGGTGTATCTTGTCGGCGTCCCAGACTTGTCGGTTGCGGTGGCAAGTTGCTGCTCTCCGTACGATCAGCATAGGTCCTGCGAGGTTCTCGGAAACTCTGAGGTGCCCAGGTGGACGGTGGCACACGAGAACGATGATCAAATGCACACTGATGGCACACGTGAGCGTCGTCAACAACTTTAAGGCGTTGAAGCTCTTCTTTAACTACTTGCCGAATCACTGAGGAGAGGTCGTCGTGGGTTGGGACGGACACACTTGCAATAGTAGTAACATTGTCCAATCGTCCAAACTTTGGCCCAATCCTTCTCATTTTCAGCGCTTCAAACGCCCGGCAGTGTTTCTTCAGATCAGACGGAGTACTAAGATCGTCCTTCGTTATAAGAAAATTATAAACATCTTCAGCGATTCCTTTAAGCAGATGTCCTACTTTGTCTTCGTCTGTCATGGTAGCGCTGACGATTCCGCATAATTTCAGAACAGCCTCTATGTACGTTGTACACGTTTCGCCAGGTAATTGAGCTCGTCGGGAAAGCGTCTGCTCAGCCTTCTTTTTCTTAGAGATTGGGTCCCCGAAGCACTTGGTGAATTCTTCTACAAAGTTATCCCAGCTTGTTAGAACGCTCTCGTGGTTTTCAAACCAGAGGAGTGCGGTGCCAGCGAGAAAAAAAACCACGTTATCGAGCTGCTTCGTAGAGTTCCAGTGGTTGTGGCGACTCACTCTGTTGTGGTGTTTAAGCCAGTCGTCGACGTCTTCGTTGGCCTTCCCCGAAAAGGTGGGTGGCTCTCGCAGCGGTGTCCAGTAGCCAGCCTGACCTGCGTGATTGCTGTCTGGTCCGCCGCAGGTGGGGTCGTCATTGCCTTCTCCGGAATCGGCCATGTCCGCTGCTTGTGGTCGTAAACCGGCCAAGCGCCTACTCCGTCGGACAGTTGGTAGAGCTAGGTCGTCTAGGATCGTCCAAGATTTACCCCGCACGTCCACCAAAGATGTTACGAATGATGTTTATTTACAGGGTGAAACGGTGAAACGAGGTCCGAGAGGGAAGCTACAGGCCAGGCCCAGCCGGCGCAGAGTACCGCGAGGTCACGCGCGCACACTCTACTTCGTCTTTCTCTGCCTCAGCCGCAGCCGCGCAGTGCTGCGACAATATATATATATATATATATATATATATATATATATATATATAGTTATTTGCTTATATATTTAATTATTTATAAAGAGGGGCGCTTACAGGAGCATCTATGAATTAAGGAGAGTAGTCGGCGGCATCTAACGTGGTACCAGCATAACCTTGCATGCAGTTCATGAAGAGCAAAACGAAAAAAGGCTACTAGGTATTTAATTTAAAGATAGCACCACAGTTCAGCGGCGCAGCGTCAAACATTGTGTTCCATTATAGGGGACTTCGTTCTTGTAGCCATCGGTTCTTTGTGGTCTCCCGACGTTTCTGCAAACACACCACCAACCACCTTTCGCTGATCCCTATGGCGGACATGTTTACTTTACGCGTGCTGCCCTTGAACCCCAGCCCTTCAAGGATCACAGCGGCACCTAACCCAACAACTGGTAAGATATTTTCGCATTCTGATATACCATTTTTCTTTTTCGCACGTTTCTTCTTTCTTTCTGTATCTCGCTCTATAATTGCGCGTTATAAGGCATCCTTAGCTCGCGTCGGTCGAAAAGAGCTTCCTCTTGAGTTATCATGAAATGTTTCTCTCCTCATTTCACTTTTCCTAATTAGTTATTAATGACCTGTTCCTCAACCAGCGCCTCCAGTTAGGAGATTTCCACAGTGACCCTCACTTTGCATTGAACGTTCTCTGTTGCTATGCTGGTTTCTATACAGGCGACATTCCAGCCGGTTATCTTTCCAGTTCCGAGGGATGCCTACAACGCCCTTGACTGGTGCTCATGAGGGTGGTAGACGGCAGGGCGCTGTTCCTTCTTCGCAGCAGGAGTTGCCAGGCGTGCTGCTTCGTGCTAACATACAGTTACAACATCGTCTTCCAAGAGAGGGAGAGAGAGAGAGAGAGAGAGAGAGAGAGAGAAAGACAAAGGAAAGACGGGGGAGAGTTTTGGCGAGAGATCGTCATCCAAGGAGTTGTAACGCAACGCTAGTCCTCGTTATTGCTGCCAATGCATCGCCCATCGGGAGAAACCTTGAATGAATCAGTTGCAGCATAACTTCAAGGGCACATTGCCCGTTTTGTTGTTTGTGTACAGATACATATCAACCGTCTAGCAAAGGCTGATATATTTGAAACGGAAACTCAATTACATGTCTATCGATTAAAATAATATGGTCTCACACTAAAAGTCTAATGGTGGGGCGGAAATGCTCTGTTAGTTATCCTCCTTGAGCCACTCGACGAAATCGCTGATGCAGCATTTGACGAGAGTGCTCAAGTATTGCCGGTATCGCAACGGCGGATGAGTGAGGTAGCGTGCACTAAACGTCATTGAAGAATGGCTTCCAAAGCAGTCCCATGGGCACTTTTGCCCTTTGCGATGTAGTATGAGGAAATGAACATTTTTGCGAACATGTGCTCTGTATGGAGCAATGCATAGTTAATATTGTATCGTCCCTGGTTTTACAGCGAAGCCTGTTGTGCGAGTACAAGCGCAAAAAAACTTTATCATATGTCTGGTTCTCACGGTTCTAAAAAAAAAAAAAAGCTGTATGTCACTCGCGAAGCTCTTTCTTTAAGAAAATCGATTTGGTCGAAGTTCAATCGCATATCCAAGTTTGTGCGTAAAAGGTCACGTATTTCTACGCTATATTTCCGTGATCTGTTTTTTTTTTCAGTATCAGCAACTCTTACACTATCCTGCAGGTTTATTCGGTTTTTTTTCCGCCTGTGCCTTTTCGAAAACTAAGATGTATCGACTCTTGCAGCTTATTCTTCTCCAATGCTATTGGAACGGCGACCGAATAACCTAATGACGAGGAAATGAACGTTTCTTGGGTTCGAGGTTCCCGTTCTTTATCTGCTCGTTCTAAAATACACTCTGCTGGCGTGCTTACTATAAACGATATCATCGAGAGGAGGGGGGGGGGGTAGCACGATTACAAATAAGAAAATTTGAGGTCCTGACTTTCATCGATAAATGTATCATCTTTTGCTATTTGTTCATTCTGTCGCTGAATGATTGCATGCACTTGCTCAACATTGTGCTTCTGTGTGTACAGAGATGGCTTGAAGGTCATAAAGCTCGAAGCTTCTGTTCGTTACTTAGCCTGTGAAAAATATGCAATCAATTTCCAAGGCATTACTGGCTAATGTTTGCTATGTATACAGGAAAATATTGTATAAGTGGAAATGCACCCTAATTGTACCAAGTTCATTCCAAGTGTTCACTCATTGCTTCATATTCGATTATCATTTAAGAAACGTAAATTGTTCTGGCTATAACGAAGAGTAACTATACATTCTTGTAAGCAGTCTTTGTATCGGGCATAATATCGCTTACTCAATTTCATTTTAATTTATAATATTTCAGCCACTAACTGTGGACTCAGATTTTGCAGTGTCGGTCCCCTCAATTTCTATCTTACAAAATGTGATATGCGAACGGCGACCATACCCAAATTTTTCTTATTTTTCGTCTTTCAGAGAAGCGCAGAGTTACAGGCACAAATAGGGGCGTTGAAGTTTTAAAATACTTCGCCAGCACTACACAAAATATACGTTAAGAAATAGGAGGAAATGGTAAAAGTAAGAGAGTGGATGAGGGAGCGAGGTCGACACACCACTCGGAAATCTAAGTGACATCGCCGTGAGGTCAACGCATCCTATACGTGAGCGTTGTTAGATGCCTGGTGGCTGCCAGGGCCCTGTCTCTTCTACGCGGCAAGAGTCGCCTTGCGTGTTGCTCCGCGCCTCGTCGCGTCGTTGCACTATTGGGACGCCATCAGAGCAGTTCAAACGCAACGCTGACCCTTGCTGTCATTGTCAATGCTTCGCCTTGAGGCGAAACTGTTAATTATGACACGAATGCGTCAAAGGACCCACTGTGTGAAATAGCCAGCGTCTGTCGTCTGCAGGAGCGCAACGGCGCCTAAACTGGCATTTCCATTTTTTTTTATTTATTTATTGGTACCTCAAATACCCCATTTGGGGTTTTACATGAGGGGTGGGCATATTTACATAATATTTTCAATAAATGCCTTGAACGATGAATGACTGGAGTGGTGCACCGCTTCAGAAGGTAGATGATTCCAGTCTTTCGCTGTTTGAATGAAGAAAGAGTTAAGATGAGCGGAGGTGCGAGCTGGAGGGGGATAAACAGCCTTTGAATGGCCATGACGGGATGAAGTGCGATGCGCAGGCGTGATGTCGGTCTGATGAAGTAGTGAGTGATAAAATTTGATAAATTTGTCGTCACGTGGCTGCAAAGCCACGTGACGAGCGCTCCGCGACGCAGTTCCCAGTGACTTCGATGCCACGTCACGAGCTGCGACAGAGGAGAATGGGCGAAAGTCAACATCCGCGGCAGCGATAGCGCAGCAGAGCGCTCGCACTCTCGGCGTGAGCGCTCCCCGGGAAAGCAGAGCCAACGCCTTCTACACAGCACGCGCGTGCATTTTGCTCAATGGCGTCATACTGCTTTGACCGAAACTTCGACTGTCAAGCTCGGCGCGCCGAAAGTAGTGAGGTCAAAATTACCGCAGCTTACCCCGGAGCATCCCCATTAGATTCTACGGCATTCGGGCTCCAAAGCAGTGCCCGACGCTCCAACCGTTGCGATGTAGAGGGAGGAATTCAACATTTTCAGGAACGTGTGCCGTATATCCAGCTGTGCAAAGTTACTATTGCATCCTCGATGCATTGTACCGAAGCTAATGCGAATATAAGCTTGATATGGCTTTTTGTTAAAGGCTTCGAGAAACACCACATCAGTCACGATATTTTTGTTACAGCGAAGCTGTAAAGGGCTAGGTCCCTCAGTGTGGCTGCTGTCCGTGTGTCGACGCAGGGCTCCAGCCTTCTTCCTCTGGCGTCCACGTCAGACGCCACCTGCGTTCGTGTCGTCGAGTACGCGCTATAATTTGACTAGGCGCTATAGAATAAAACGTCATTGTATAACCAACCAATAGTGCGTGTCGTGCATTCCGTGGCGTCGTAGAGAAAGGATTTCAACAAGACGGGACACTCGGCGAAAACTGGCAACTGGAATTACGTTACACTAGTAATAATGTTGCCGTTTGCTGCCGCGAGCATACGAAAAAAAAAAGAATTTTATTTGAAGTTAACAAACATTGTTTTAGTTTTTTCATTCTTTCCCCTGAAAACTAAGAATATCTGCCCATAAATTAAGTTGTACCTTTCCAGTTACTTTCCTTGTGTTACCTAGCGACAGGGCAATTAGGCGACCGATGTATACGTCATGCATCAGTTAGGCTACCGAACCGAGCGAGGCTACCTATGAATGTGACCGTTGGCCTGTCTGGCTAACCTACCTGGCTGTTTTTATTTTTTGGATTTAACCTGGTTTTGGGGGCTCCCGGCGTATTCGTGCGTTCTTTCTGCACTACGACATGGCACTACTGCGCTTATGGACTACGGCAAGGTGAGAAATTTTCTTTGAGAGTCTGGGACGCATGTCCAGCAATTTGGGTTACGGCATGGAACCTAGACTTGTGACGCAGCTGGCGAAAAACAGCTCGGCGGTCCTACCGCAGGTAATTTGAGTTAATGGCTTGTACTGGAAGATGTTTGCGACGCTTTCTGTGAGTCCCACATTGTTGTGGCTAATTTCAGTAGTTTTTGAGCGCGCCCGCCGCGCCTGGTGTTGTGACGCAGTTAGCGAAAAGCAGTAAGGCCCTGAGCCGCAGTTAGTTTCGCGTGTGCAGAAACTTACTGGGATAAGTTCGTGATGCTTTCTCTGACCTGAAACATGATCGTAATTAATTTCGTTACATTATGGGATAATTGTGAAACACACTCGCCGAGCCTGTCGTGACCCAGCGAAAAGTAGACTGGCGGTGGTGAGGAAGTTAGTTTGACGTGTACAGAATTTTAGTGGGACAAGTTCGTGACGCGTTTGTGGCCCTGCAACAACATATGCCTTCTTTCGGTATTCACGGTTGTCCAAAACTCGACCAGAGATTGCCAAGAGTGGTAACATGGAGTGTGTTGCTTGCGCAGGCAGAACGCAGGCAAACACGAGGAACTCGTAACTCGCAAATTCTTCCTTGTGATTGAGTGAAAACAGGGTTTGCACCCAAGCATTTGTCTTGAGCGCGAGTAGAAGCAATTCTGCGAGCGTCAAGCATGGTCTGGTTGAGAGCGTGCGTTGTGGCCACCTTTGCGTATACCTAGCGTGCTATGGCGTCCGTTGAAGCCAACTTCTTCTGCAAGCGCGCCTTCGCCCGTGTATTTGTGGTCTGAAAGTCGACGCCCGGGAATAGAGAAATCCTTTAGAATCGGCTGTTTTCATGATATGTAGGGTATTGCTTGGGATGAGTCAGGTATTTTCTACGCCATGTATGTAAAAGCGAATTGCTTTTGTTAGTAATGCCGCCCGATCACCAGTTCCCCCTTTTCGCCCCTAGAAGCACTAGTCGTATAAAGTGTTAATACCAGAAGTATAGCAGAGGAATCGGCTATTTCATTAGCAATAGCTTCCATGCAAACCAAGTGCGCAATAAGCTACACCAAAGCCACCGTTCGCAAGGGAGCGCCCGGCACACTCCTCTCTCGCTGGAAGCGAGAGGGTTCACGCCGCAGCTCGTGCACTTGCACGCCGAGTCACACAGCAGTCGCCACTACGGTCGAGAAGGGATCGCATGAATAACTACACAGAGATCACGACTCATTTCAGATTTCGAAGGGTCCTGAATCGCCAAGCACATCAAACGCTTACAAAGCAACAAGGGGTGGTCGGGCACCTCGCTTAAACAAATACGTGCCTGAACCAGGTGGCTTACAGCCGCTATCACCCAGGCCAGCATTCGCACAAATGTAAATTAAGTAAGACTGGTCAACAAGGTCCCGGAGGACCAACTCTTGGGCGTCCATCTGGCCAGGGTCCCCATCAGGGACCAAGGGCTACTGGCCGCCGTTTAGGCTTGGTCTTGTACCCCTCCCCTGCTGAAAAAGGTAATCTCTCTATCTCACTCTTACGTCTAAGGTAAGTACTCATGGTAGAGTGTATAAGCGCGACTGGACGAGGACGAAGAAAGAAACAGATACACAGACACAGCACTGTGTTACACAGAAGCGCTGTGTCTGCGTATCTGTTTCTTTCTTCGTCCTCGTCCAGTCGCGCTTATACACTCTACCATGGATTCTAACCAACGAGCCCGCCAGCGTGTTTTAACCAAGTACTCATAGCCTGTTTCTTTTTTTCTGCCCCCACCCATGAGAGTAGCACAGCCTCTCCGAATGGAAGGTTCTTTGTTGCGCTGTTGCTTACTATACTGGCCGCATACTGGCTGGTAAGCTTCCTAGTTTCTAGTGGGACGCCACCTACACCACTTTCGGTGCTCATGATGCTAGCGTTATCAGATGCCTGGTAGCTGCGAGGGCACTGTTTCTCCCGTGCAGCAGCAGTCGCCAAGCGTTCTACGCCGTCTAACATGTCGCATCCGTACACAGTTACAACATCGTACAAGGACTTCAAGAGCAACGCTTGACTTTGCTGATCGTGTCAGCTGCACCGTCTGCTGGGCGAAACTTTCAATAAACAATTGGAGCTTCAAAACAACTTCAAGGAAACATTCCCCGTTTTGTTGTGTCTGTGCTGGTAGTGGTGGTGGTGGTGTGGCAGCAGGTGGGGTTAGCCTGACATGCAAAGCCTCCAATTGTTCCGCCTGAGCCTCCTATGAGTGTCACTGTGCGTTTTACCAGGTGTCGAAGAGACCCATGTCTCTGCACTAACCGTTTAACGAAAGGCTTACATATTTTAAGCGGAAACACAACATGTCTCTCACTTAAAACAATACTTTCTTACACTGAAAGTCACAGTATGGCAGTAATACCGCATTGGTTTTGCTAAATGAGCCAATCGCTTAAATTGCTGATGCACCATTTGATGAAACTACTCAAACATTGCCATAGTCCTTGCGGGGAACGAGTAGGATGGCATGCAGCGAACATTATCGAGTAATCGCCTCCGAAGCAATACCATGGCCGCTGCGTCTTGCTCAAAGAAACGTTTTCCACACATGTATAGCGAAGAATTCTACATTTTCGCGAACGAGTGTCATATGTACCCTAATGGGCAATTGTATCGTCGATGCGTTTTCACAGCAAAGTAGCTAATGCGACTGCAAGCGCAATAAGCGTGGTATGCTTACTTTTCGGGGCTTTGTAGAAATATACATCAGTCACGAAGTCCTCTTTATTAAATGTGGGGTGAGTTACCTAGAATACGTGGGAAAGCATCTATATGTGCGTCTTTAAATTATTGACCAAATTACAATTGCAAAAAATATCCTTTTCTGTCCCTTTAGAGGCTTTAAGCTAAACACCTACAAAGTTTACCCGCTTGACTGGAAAAATGAAAAAGAGCTGACATTTCAGATTGACGTGAAAAAGGCGCCGATTTTAGCATACTTTCTCCGCAAGTTTTAAGCCACTTGTGTAATTATGTGCTTTAAAGGCACTTTGCGAATACACGTTTTCTCCAAGTTCTCGTGCATCATACGAGAGGCGTAGTCGGCTTTTTCGGTATCCTCCGCGAAATGTGCGAGGCACGTTGTTCATACTTCGTTTAAGCAGGAAGCACATTGTGAGTCACGCGCGATAAATCTCGCCTTCGCCTAGATTTGTTGCAGTGTTCGTTGAAAATTACTTATTCCAGCGTTACAGAGCGCCATACTGCCGTTATTCGTAATGTTTTACATAGTCCGATAGAGCAACTGCAAAAGTGTGAAGAACTAGTGCGACGAAACTATCATTTCCTAGCACAATCCGAAGCGTTGCATATAACTGCACGACACAGGCATCCAAACTTCGACATAGACTTTTACATAAAAATATTTTATGAACGTTCCGTGCATTCAGGAAGTGCAGAAACAGGAGGCGTAATGTATTGCGCTAAGACGCGTGGATGAGGGGTATTATTAGCGTGGTTTTACTAACACGCATGGAAGTAAATACGCGTTAGGCCCCTTCGCACAGTAAGCGGGGATAAAATGCCACATTATAATGATTTTAGCTGTTACAACTATTGATGTTCTCTTCCGGGTTTGAAGCCTGCTGAGCAGCGGCTGTGCTGAGGTCGCCCATCGAGACTTCGTTTTCTCCGTAGCTCGTAGCCGAATGCGGTAAACATCTGCGCCGAGGGCAGCTGAACGGGCCGATGAAAAGGATGGGCTGGAGCTAGACAAGTGGTGACGTAACAGCGTGTGCAGTGTCAGCTTTGGACCACTTCTACACGTGTCGCAATGCGCAATGGCCCCCTCAGCCTCATATCGGAAGCGAAGCGCACACATGTGTTCGAGCTTTCTGGAGTTTGTCTCATTGTTCTAAACAAACAGTTCACCGGGCCCCTTATGATAAACAATGGCACCCGGAGGGAACAGAGATTACAAATGCAGAGCTGCCTCATCGGCCACTTTCGTGAGGAGGCCAGGTTGACAGCCAAATGAGAAAGAAGTATTTCGTGAGACACAAGCTAAAATAAAACGTACATAAGTAAATGAAATGCTAAAGAAAATACATACTCTGTGAAATACTTTATTAACTGCTGGCGCACGATCGGCTGCTTAAATCTACAGCGCTCCTCCGCCATTTAACACGATTTCAGGGCAAGTACAGAGAGAACGCCAATGGGACAAAAAAGGTGCCGCTCCATTTGAAGTAGCCTTGGTGCACACTTATCAACTAGCATAGATTCTGGGGAATTCTTCGTAAAATTTACTTTTTCTTAGGAACATCACATGAAGATATCATTAAATAGCAACGTCACTAGTATATAATATGGAATCACTAATATGGAATCCCTAGAGTTTCTTATGTTCATAGTGCAAAGGTGAAAAGTTGATCGCCGAGTCTCTTTTAGTAGGGCTTTTAACTTAACCAACAGCGACGATGATTCAGAATTATGCATGCTTTGTTTGACTGAAACTTTTCCAACTGTATAAGCTAAAGCAGGCGTCAGCGAATCTGCAGGGGAACGCTTCAAGGTTTTTTACAAACGCTGCTCGTGAATGTCCCTAATTAATTACGCTTGACAATCACGATGGTTGTAGTACAAAGTAAAAGAGTTTCCGGTAACTTCTAATCGACTTTGCAGGCGAATTATTTCGCTAAATAGGGGCTTTTGATTGGCTGGAAAGTATGATAATATTTAAAGCATGGAATATTCGTTATGCGACAACACTTTGTCAAAAGGAAACCACCAACAAAGATTTCTAGTTATGGTTCAATTACGTGAGGTTTAACTTTTTTTTCGTTCTGCATTGTTCGAGTCATTCGCTTAAGGGCTTTGAATGGCAATCCTGTTAAATATTTGGTCGTCGGCTACGTGGCGCAGATGATAGTTTTATCTTGGAAGTGCGTGCTGTCATTGTTGAGAGTGCGGGCAGCGGTACAATATAATTTTTTTAATGCCGAAAAAATATCAATTGTCACTGTATAGAGGTTTCTTCAGGAACTCCTGTGTGGGGGCTGTATTTTCGAATCTAAAGCTGAAATATATATATAGGAAACAGCAAACCAAGAAGATGGGAGATTACTGAAGCATCTATGAATTAAGGAGAGTAGCAGGTACCATCTAACTAGGTACCGGCATAATCTTACATACAGTTCATAAAAAAAAGAAAAAAAAAGCTGCCGGATATACAGTTTAAAGATAAATAGCGTCACAGTTCAGTCTACACGGACAATAAGGAAAATATCTTTCACCTCTACTTCATGTAACAGATTGCGTACGAATATTAGCTGATATAACTGCCACGTACCAAGAGTTCAAACTGAAGCTTGAAAAATTTCTTTTTACACAGATCGACCTCTTCAAGCTCAGATTGTGCAATGTGAGTATGCAAGATATGGATAGATTATTTGCCGGCATGTGGCAGCAAGCAGTACAAGGTGCGTACAAGAACACCTCCAGTCAAACAGCTTCTCGCTCCAGAGTTTTCGGCGAATGTCTTTTATTTTTCTGTAATCTTGGCGGCTTGGAGAAAGGTATAGCTCTCGAATAAAAATTCAGAGTGCTGTCTACCTTAGCGCGCTGCGACAGATTTGGGCAAAGAGGAAGAACAAAGTAGGGATGGAAGAAAACATCTATGAGTGCTTTGCCGATTCGAACTCTGTTGATCTGAAAGTTTGTCCTTGTGTTGGTACATACTTCATCCTAAAATGAGCCCTCAAATCTTGTATGTTTTGAAGCTTTTGGTGGTGTGAAGTAGAGAGGAAAAAAAAAGTGGATGAGTTAGTGATGATAAATAATAAACATACATATATAAATGATAAGGCTGTTAAGATGGTGCGTTGAATCATCATCAGACAGTTGTTTACGCGGCTACACAAATGTCCTTAAGCACTGGTGAATGATTGTTCACGTACTAACACGAATGGAAAATCAAGCACACAAAATTAGGTAAATTCACTTATTATTGAATCAGGGCAGAAATGGAGTTTCTGCGGTATTTTCTACAGAATACCTCCGTAATAACACGCAATGAAAGAAGAGCAAAACAAACAGCTCAATTAAAGAAAAAGTGTCATCGACATGTTCTTTTGTATGTACTGTCCTCCACATTATGGTTATGCGCTGAACTGATTTGCCAGAACAGGAAGCGTTTGTGATAGTCAGAAAGGCGTCATCAAAGAAAAAAGCTGTACAGGTGAATACTGTTTGACACGCTCTATTTTCCACATTTATTTGTATGTCTTAGTTATCTTACGAAGACAAATATGCGCAGCATCAAACATTGTGTTCCATAATAGGGAACTTCGTTTTTGCACCAGTAGGTTGTTTGTGGTCTCCCGACTTTTCTAACAACACAGCTCCAACCACCTTTTGGTGATTTCTATGGCGGACATGTTTACTTTACGCCTGCTGTAACTGAACCCCAGGCATTCAAGGATGACAGCGGTGCCTAACCCGACAACCGGGCAGATATTTTCGCATTCTAATATAGCATGTTTCTTCTTCGCACGTTTCTTCTTTCTTTCTGTATCTCGCATTATACTTCCGCTTTATAAGGTATCCTGAGGTCGCTTCGGAAAGAGCTCCTTGAATTATCATGAAATGCTTCCCTCCTGATTTTATTTTTGTTTCTTACTTAGTGATTCATGGCCTGTTCCTTAACCAGTACCTCCAGCTGGGCGATTTCCTCAGCCACTCTCACTTTGCGTTTAACGTTCTCTGTTGCTATGTTGCTTACTATACCGGCCGCATTCCAGCTGATGAGCTTTCCTGTTCCTAGTAAGACGCCTTCAACGCCACTGACTGCGTTCATGACGTTCAGCTGCCGGGGCACTGTTCCTTCTGCGGAGCACCAGTTCCCACGCGTGCTGCTTCGTGCCAACATAGAGTCACAACATCGTCGTCCAAGGAGTTGTGGCGCAACGTTAGTCCTCGCTATTGCTATCGATGCACCGCCCGTCGGGCGAAACCTTGAATAAATCAGTTGCAGCATAACTTCAAGGGCACATTGTCCGTCCTGTGTGCTCCTTCATAATAACCGTCTAGCAAAACGGAAACTCAATTGCTTGGCTATGAAATAAAATAATATGTTATTCCACTAAAAGTCCTGAACTGTGGCGGAAATCCTCTATTAGTTATCCCTCTTGAGCAAGTCGCCGAAATTGCTCTTGCAGCACTTGAAGAAAATGCTGAAGCATTGCCGGAGCCGTTACGGTGGATGAGTGAGGTAGTGTGCCGCTAACGTCATTGAAGAATCGGCTCCAAAGGAAGAAAGATCGCAAAGGATGGACAAAAATTGCAACAAGATCGGACACTCCCCTAGAGCCCAGAGGGCGAATTGACTGTAGCGCACCAAGCGGATGGTATTATCGGCTTTCGGTTTCGGGCGCGCGCGTTTGACACGCAAGTTGGTACACATCACGCCAGCTCCACTGATCGGCGCGGCATTTATTGTATTTTTTTTCGCTTCTACTGCTGAACCACGCGCGGCCTTTGCGCGGAATCGTTTTATTATTTAGTAAAAATGATTGCGAACGACCTTTACAAGCCTCCACCGAATCTGTGTCACGTGCAATTTCATACAGAAAACGCAAGACGCCTTCTAAAATTATGAAATGTTTATTTTGCTCTATATAAATGCTCGTTCCGGGCTTCTTGCGCATTCATCCAAAGTTGTGGCACCAGGTAAGCAGCAGTAATAAATAATAATATTTGAGGTTTTACGTGCCAAAACCACTTTCTGATTATGAGGCACGCCGTAGTGGAGGACTCCGGAAATTTTGACCACCTGGGGTTCTTTAACGTGCACCTAAATCTAAGCACACGGGTGTTTTCGCATTTCGCCCCCATCGAAATGCGGCCGCCGTGGCCGCGATTCGATCCCGCGACCTCGTGCTCAGCAGCCCAACACCATAGCCACTGAGCAACCACGGCGGGTGGTAAGCAGCAGTCGTTGCCGTACGAAGCTCTACCGGATACCATCAGCTGAAAAAAAGTAAATTAAAAGCATGTACCATTTTGGTATATTGACCTAACAGGAATATTGCGTGTAGACGCGAAGCGCGCGTAAGTCTTGAATGGGCGGCATTACAGATAAATTGACGTTTACATATATTTCGTAGCAAATAGGCTCCTCCCAAACAATGACATAATATCTGAAGAAAACATCCGATCTTCAAGCACCCCTCCCTATACCCGAGCATTATTTCCTGCGCGTTAAGTTCACAAATACACGGGTCACTGCGCGTTTCCAAAACAACTTGGCCTCATTCGACGCGATAGTACGCCAACTGCACAGAGCTGGCCACAACACAGGCTCTCAGCCAGACCATGTCAGACGCTCGCAGAATGCCTTGTAGTCGCACTCAAGACAGATTCGTTGGTGCAAAGCCTGTTCTCAGTCGCTGAGAAGACAGAAATGTCCAGTTCTTGAGTTCCTCGGCGTTATCTTTTACGCGTCCTGCCGGTGCAAGCAACACACTCCCGTGTTATCACTCTCGGCAATTTCTCGTCGCGTTTTCGACAAGCGCGAGTAACAAATTAAGGTACATGTTGTTGCAGGTCCATAAAGAGAGTCACAAACTTGTCCCACTAAAATTCAGTACACGCAAAACTAGCTCACTACGGCCGGCTTGCTTTCTTTGCTAACAGCTTCACAACCACAGGCGTGGCGACCATTCGTCAAAAGTATCCCAACAACGTATCAAATGAATTACAATAATTTTTGGGGTTAGAGAATGCATCACGAACTTCAGTACGTGAAACTAACTGCGGCACGTAGCCGAGCGCGGCCAGTGCGCTTGAAGAGTACCCCGAAAAATAGTGAAATTAGTTACAATAATGTCTGGGGTCAGAAAAAGCGCCGAAACTTGACCCGGTAGGATTCAGTACACGCGAAACGGCGACACTCGGCTGAGGTGCTTTTGGTGCGGCGAGCGTGACCAAAAACTACCGAAATAAGTTATAATTATACTTGGGCTCAGAAAGCGTCGCCAATATCTCCCAGTACGAGTAATTAGCTCAAATTAACTACGCCTGGACGTCGGAGCTGTTTCTCGATAATACCGTCACTTCTAAAGATTCAGTTTTCTGCAGTAAGCTAAAATGTGCTTGAACTGCGTCGCAGACTGTCAAACAAAATTCCGCACCTTGCTGTAGTCCAGTAGTGCAGCGGTGCCGTGTCGAAATGCAGACGGAACACAAGAAAACGCGGGGAGCCCAAAAAACGGGTTACATCCGAAACAGACGGGTCGCCGAGCACGCGAGCTTCACATGCGCCAGCGGCCTCGCTCGTTCCTGTGGCATGTGTGGCGCATGACGTATGCACGAGCGTCTGGCGTGCCGCTAGCTTGTTGCTAGGTAACGCAAGAAAAATAAGTCGCAAAGTATAGGTTCATTTACACGCAAAACGTTTTTAGTTTTAGCGGGAAAGAATAAAAAACAGAACGTTGTCTGTATGTTCATTTAACTTTTTTATTTTCTGATGCTCGCGTCAACGAACGGATGAAGTTGACACTACGCGTGACCGGTTTCCTGTTGCCAGTTTTGGCTGAGTGTCCCCTCTTTTTGAATTTCTTTCTCTGTGGGTCGGCTCCGAAGCAGTGGAACGACGCTGTGTTTGGCTTACTGTGTAGCACGACTAATTGAACAGTTGCACGAACTTATGCCTCGTATAAAGTAGTGCAGAGTTGTTCATAGCAAAGAAGCTAATGCGACAATAAGCGCTGTGGAGCATTATATGCCTCTTTCTCACGATATATTAAAGCACTAGATCACTCACGAAATCTATGTATTTGAGAAAATTTGGTTTGTGTCAAGTTCAGTACGCAGGAAAAGATTGAAGTGCGTGTCTTTTAAATTTAGAACAAATATAAAATTTGAAACCCTCGTTTACGACTCGCTTTAAAGCTTTACGAAATATGGCTACAGCGTTCACCTGCTTCCCTGAGAAATAAAAAGATAGCACAAACTTCAGATTTGGGTGCAAACAGGGGCCGCATTTTGTAAGACGCTTTCCTGAGTTTGAAGCCTGTTGTATCATTGTGCTCTTTAACAACATTCAGCAAATACTCGCCTTATCCAAACTTTCGTGCGTCATACGAGACGTGTAGTTGGTTTTAAATGGCCTCCTCCGTGAAACGCGCGATTTTCACCTTCTTCATACTTCGTTTAAATACGAAGCATATTGTTTGTGACGAGCGATAAATCTTCCCTCCGGGTAGGTTCATTACAGTCTTTTTAGCAAACTACTTATCCAAGCGTTGCAGAGTGCCGTACTGCCATTCTCCGTAGAGAGAGAGAAAGAGAGAAAGGCAAAGCAAAGACAGGGAGGTTAACCCGAGATTATCTCCGGTTGGCTACCCTGTACTGGGGGAGGGGCAAGGGGATGCAATAGGTGAGAGAGAGAAGGATAAAAAAGAAAATAAAAATCTAAACCCACACACGCACGTACACACGAACTGTTTCTGTGGACACTGTCACGCAGCCCGCAAAGGCGTTCTTAGTCGTCCGCAGAGTCACCATACAGTCCTACGTCCCACAGTGTACAGTCAAAATTTCTCAGAAAGTCTTGTGTTTTTCAAGTATTGCAGCAGCGCCTTCATAGCAGATCGCGCTGATGTTCGTGTAGGCCAGTTTCCAAGGATCTTGTTTTCTGACATTGGGCGCTTGTCCAGTTTGTCTAGGGTGGCTGAGAGGGCCGCCCTTTGTGGGTTAAAACGAGAGCACTGACAAAGAAGGTGCTAGATTGTTTCATTGCACCCGCAGAAGTCACAAAGTGGGCTGCTGGTCATTCCGATAAGGAAAGAGTAGGCATTTGAAAATGCTACTCCAAGCCATAGACGGACTAGAAGGGTGCAGTCACGTCGTGGAGGCTCGGGTGGAATACGGAGCTGTAAATTAGGGTCCAGTGTATGAAGGCGTGCACTTGTGAAATCAGATGAATTCCATCGGGCTAATGTCAGGTCTTGCGCAAGAGCGGAAAATTTTTTTCGCTGCACCGGCTCTCGAAAGAGGAATGGCAACGCAGTTGACGCCGTCATGGGCAGATCGGGCACCTGCGTCTGCTCGATCATTGCCATGTATGCCACAGCGACTAGGTAACCACTGATATCAGAATCACAATCAGAATCCACTTTATTTTCAACAGACAAGTTGGGGGCCCCCAGGCAAAAAGCTGTCGCAGACAGCTTGACGGGACCTGGGGGCCTACAGAGAGCAGCAGGCAGTGGATTTCACAAATTCGAACAATTGTAAATACATACAGACATTATGAAGAAGAAATGAACTTGTTTCATACAGATGCAGCATACAAGGTGGACACTATCACACAATGCATAAACAGTGCAGGAAATGTAGCAGCCAGGGGAAAAGAGAAAAAGTTCATTGCTTCCTCAGGTAATCACGCACCTCCGATTTAAACGTGCCGAGTGGGGCACTGAAATTAGTGATTTTTTAAGAGGTTGTATAGTGTTGGTATGCAGTAATCCTGCCTAGGTCTACCGTAATTTGTACGTGTACGCAGCACTGGTATTAGCCTGTTACTTATGCTGTAGTCATACGGGGAATGCTCTGTATTGTGTGGGAGTTATTTTTATACATATAAAGAGATAGTTTATAGTCATATAACTTACACGCTTTAAGCATATTATGTTTAATGAATAGGGGACCAGTGGGTAATAGGCTGGGGTGTTCAATAAGGTTCTCAAAGATTCTGAATACCTTCTTTTGGAGCCGCTCCAGTTTGTTATAGTTGGTGGTTTTTGTAGTGCCCCAAACTAAAGTGCAATATGAAAGACGTGAGTAAAAATTAGCATAATATATTGCATTCTTTAGTCTAATTGGAATTAATTCCCTCAGTCTGTAGATGCAACCAACTGCTTTGCCTAATTCAATCGTGAGCTTAGTAACGTGCATGTTCCAACCCATTGTTTCTTCGAACCAAACCCCCCAAAACTTTTCAGATGCAACGCGTTGCAGGGCCATTCCTTGAAAGTTTAGGGTGAGTTTGAAATCGCTTTGTTTGTTGAGAGGTTTAGAAATAATATATTTAATTTTTTGTAATATATAAGGTTAATCTGTTAGAGTTCAACCACGGTTCAAGGTTAATTAGGTAATTGTTTATTGTTGTGTTTAGGTGGGCTAAAGTTGGTGCGGAAAAGAAAATATTGGTATCATCAGCATACATGACCAGTTTGCAAGAATTAGGCACATCACATAAGTCCATTGATATAAAGTATAAACAATAAGGGCCCTAGAATCGACCCCTGAGGCACTCCATGTTTTACCACAGTAGTCGGAGATGACAAGCCATCGACTTTCACACACTGTTTTCTGTTGTAAAGATAGTTCTTTATGAGGTCATGGGCGACGCCACGTATGCCGTAGTCATGCCGTTTTCTCTGATATATTATGTCGTGTCCTTTGTCAACTAGTCGATGGTGGACTTCTCTGATCTCTGCGACGAGCTCCTCATGTGATCCATGGCGCATTGCTGAGAGTACACTCTGTGGGGCTGCCTTGAAATCACGGAAGACTGACCATGCCTGGGGTGGTTCCTCTTGAATGAAATGAAGAGCCGCACGCAGGGCTACCAGTTCAGCAGCTGTTGTTGGTGATACATGTGACGTATTTAGCTCTATTTTGACGGATCGTCTTGGTACCACCACAGCAGCAGCTGCGCTTGCAGATGTGACTGAGCCATCGATGTAAACGTGTACGCGGCCACTGTGCACCTCATGTAAAAGTTCTAATGTGGCCTTCTTAAGGGCAGACGACGGCATGTTGGGTTTCTTCATGATTCCTGGGATGGTGAGGCGTATTTCAGGTCCCTGCAGGCACCATAAAGGTGAGGATGGTCTTGCTGCAGGCATGTAGTTCGATGGCAATGAGGTACGATTGGCATCAATTATACGACTGAAAGTTGTGTGTGGCCTTTCTGCGTGTAGAGCGGCAAGATGGTGAGAAGGAAATTGGGCAACGTGCCGAATATGCGCCCTGGGAGCGTCGGTTGCCAAGTACGTTGATATTGGGTGATCTCGAGCTATGACAATCGTTGCCGCTGTAGACGCACACCTCGGAAGACCGAGACACGTCCTTAGGGCTTGAGCTTGTAGTCTTTGGAATACAGGCAGGTTTGTTTTGCAGGTGTTACCAAGCACAGGGAGGCTGTATCCTGCGAAACAGAGGAACAAGGCGTTATAAAATTGCAGCATTTACCGCACCGAAGTGCCCCATGACTTTCCGCCGAGAAATTTGAGGGGATGTATTATTGTCAATAATCTCTTCTTCAGGTATGAAACATGCGGGCTCCATGATTGGTCGCGGTCAATAATTACCCGTAAAAAGCGGTGTTTCCGTGCATTTGCAACTGCCTGCCCATTGACATCTACAGTGTAACGCTTCATTGCCTTCCGAGTGAATGTAACAAGGCAGCATTTCTCTGAAGACAGCTCTAAGTTCTGTTTTCGCAAGTATAGTGATGGTAATGTAGCTGCCTTTTGTAGCCGTGCTCGTACCTGCAGTCGTCTCACAGCAGACGCCCAAATGCAGATGTCGTCAGTATATATTGGTACGTGAACTGCGTTGGGCAAGCATTTGACTAGGCCAACGAGCACTAGGTTGAATAGCGTCGGGCTCCCCCCCGCCTTGCGGTACTCCACGGAACGTTTGGTGTTGAGTCGTGGCGCCATCCTCGGTCATCACGAAGAAATGCCTGTCGATCAAATAACTGCACAGCCACTGAAAAGTGCGGTCACCGATTCCGGCTTCAATAAGAGCATCTAAATGGCAAAATGTGCTATATTATAATAGGTGCCTTTCATATCTAGGAACAATGCTGCAGTGAGTCGTTTCTGACGTTTTCGATGCTGAACAAACCTAACCCAATCGATGACATTATATATAGATGAGCGCCCACGCCGGAAGCCAGCCATAGCATCTGGGTACACGTTGTAATTTTCAAGGTACCATTCTAGGCGCGTCAAAATCATTCTTTCCATTATTTTTCCTATGTGACTGGCAAGAGCGATGGGGCGGTACGATGACAAGTTTAATGGTGATTTACTAGGTTAGAGAAGTGGAACCAAGCGGCTGCATTTCCATTCATATGGAACCAAACCGTTGCGCCAAGACTCGTTGTAATGGTTTAGCAGCATGAGTCGTGCTTTCTGCCCAAGATTGGCGAGCGCTGCATAGGTAACACCGTCCGGGCCAGGTGACGAAGAGCGCCTTCAAGTCGCCAGTGCCGCTTCAAGCTCCTTCAGCGAAAAAATTACATCCATGCGGGAATCCCTTGGCACAGGAGTGGCACATGGTGTAATTGCGCGTTGGAACTGCAAGCTGGAAAGTCTTGAGCCAAATTCTTCAGCAATGTCAATTTCGCTGCGACCTTGGTGCAAAGCGCGGGATTTGAAAGGAACACGCTGTTGCGGTGATACGCGAAGTCCACGCACGGTTCTCCATATCTGAGATAATCGCTGACGTGGATCCAACGACTCAGAGAAACGTTTCCATCTTTGAGATTGTAGTGCATCGATGCGACGTTGAATCTTCTTTTGCATCCACCTTGCCTCTCTGAGATCATGGGTGGAATTAGTTCTTCTATATCTTATTTCAACCCGCCGGCGAATGGCTCGTAGTCGCTGCAGTTCAGCTTCAAATTCTTCATATTTCGGGAAAGGCTGGAAAGTACGCGTAGCCTATTGCATGACTTTTTGAATTTCGTGTTCCAGACATGAATGGTTCCTTTGCTGACATAATCTCTCTATGTGCGACCGAAACGCCGACCAGTCAATTCGCCGGAGGGTCACGGAGGAGCATTTAGATAGTCCCTTGATCTTCAGGCACGTCGGAATATGGTCGCTTCCATGTGATTCGATGTCTGGAAACCATTGTAGGTTTCTTTCAAGACGCCGAGAAACAAGGGTCAAGTCTAGGCAGCTGCTATACGTAAGCCCGCGTAAATATGTCGGACTACCATCGTTGAGGCAGTAAAGGTCGTGCTGTGTGGCAAAGAATGCTACTCTCCTACCCCTGGAGTCCATCTTCAAGCTCCCCCAAAGTGGATGGTGAGCCATAAAATCTCCTGTGAGAATCGTGGGGCCGGGTGTCGCTGATAGCACGTCGCGCAGTTGTTTAGGGTCGAAGCCACTTGAAGGAGCAATGTAAATTACGACGAGTGTGAACGTAAGCTTATTCGTTTTCACAATTAAACAAACGTACTGGTTGTCGTCATGAGGCGGGACTGGGAGCAACACGTAAGTCAGATCCCATTTAATATATACAATTACCTTGCTCACATCACCACAGGTAGAGGACATGAATGCCTCATAGCCAGAAATGCGTAGAACATTCTGCACGTTCGGTTCGAAAATTACAAAGATGGGAAAACGGTTTTCGAAGACAAAATGTCTAAAATGTGAAATTCTCAATTTGAGACCACGGGCATTACACTGCAGTAGAGATGCTTTCTTGACTTCCTTGTGGAAGGGCAGCGAGGGACGGGCCATGGTGCTATGCGATGCTTTCAAGTATTGGAGTCAGCGCGTCCAATAGTTGCAGTGCGCTACGAACAGCCGGAGTTTCCATGTTTGTCAGTAGTAGACGCATGACATGACGCTTGACATGACGAATGACATGACGCATGACATGACGTTATCCGTAATGTTGTCCAGAGTCCCATTAGGCAACATTAAAAGTCGCATAGGTCCAATTTGAATAAAATGGGAGAGATAATAAATGTAATCCTTTACAAAACGATAATTTCCTAGCATAATACGGAGCGTTGCATATAATTGCACGAGACAGCAATTCAAACTTCGACATAGACATTTACAGAGATGCTTCATTATCGCTGTAATCATTCAAGGAGTGCAGAAATACGCGGCGCAATCTTTTGCGCTTGAATAAGTGGACGATTAGTACCATTAGCGTGGTTTCAATGACAGGCATGTTTGTAAATACGCCTCAGGCACCTCGGCATCGTGAACGACGATAAACATCCATAATATAGTGATTTCAGCTGTTACACGTGTTGGCGGTCAGCTCCAGGTTTGGAGCCCGTTGAGCTGCGGATGTGCTGTGGTCGCCAATTGAGCCTTTTCTTTTTTTCCGTGGCTTGTATCAATCCTGCAAACATCTGCCTCCAGGGCAGCTCAATGGGCAGATGGAAATAATGGGCCGGAGTTAAAGAAGTGGTGACGTAACAGCATGCCTGGTGTGAGTTCTGGACCACCTGTGCAGGTGACGCCACCTGTAATGACGCCAGCAGCTTCATACGACAAGCGAAGTGCACACATGAGTTCGAGGTTCCTGTAAGCATTGGGGCACACCTATCAACTAGCGCCGCTTCTGGAAAATTCTTCATATACTTTACTCTTCCTTCGGGAGATGAAACGAAACATACCTCATTGACTATGCTTGCATATACATTGTAAATACAGTCTTGTACCCCGCACCTCCACACAATATGTTACGGGGATGTTGGGAGTATAAGACTGTATTTACAATGTATATACAAACAGAAACAATGCAGTCAGGTTGGCTGACTAGTAAGAACACGCTGCAGCTAGCGTCTCGTGATCTTCTTCTCCTCCTCTCTCTTCTTCTATGCTTCCGTAACAATACAGTTTGCTCAGTTCAAAAAGCACCGCGGGCACAATATGGAAGTTCTAGAGTTTCGTCATGATTGCGTGAATTCTTTTCGTTGTCGTGTAAACGTGAAAAGAAGATCCGCGAGCCTCTCTTAGAGGGGTGTTTAATGCAAGCGACGGTGACAATTATTTAGAATTGTGCATGCTTTGTTTGACTGAAGCCATTCGAATTGTGGTAGCCAAAGCAGGCATCAGCTAATCTGTGGATGATCCTTCAAAGCTTCTTTAGCAACGGGGCGCGGGAATGTCCATAACGAAGTGCGCTTCACGACCATTATGGTTTAGACTAGAAAATGAAAGGCTTTCCGCTGACTTCCAATCGTGCTTGCAGGCGGATCGTTTCGCTCATTAGGTGTTGTCTGCCTGCATAGTATGAACATGGCAGAAATTAAAGGGGTAAAAGTCACGTAATTTAAGCAAAATTAGAATTTCAAGTGGTAAACTTGGTTGGTGGTCTCGTTTTGGCAAAGCCTTTTTGGAGAGCCAGCGTTTCATGCTTCAAAAACAATCCCGATAAATATTTCTCCCTGGGCTACGAGCCGCAGATGATAGTTTCGTACTGGACTGCTGCCTTCATTGTAGTAAATCCTCGCAGGGGCGCATTTTTTTGTTGTTTTATATTGGCGCTAACATATCACGTGTCACTGTGACAGGCTTGTAATTCACAAATATATTTGGGGGTTGTCTTTGCGAATGTAAACATAAAAGCAATATTATATATGTTATCAACAACCTAGTTAGGTCCACTGCAGGATGAAGGTCTCTCCCTCCTATCTTCAATGACCCCTGTCCTGCGCCAACCGATTTCAACTTGCGCTTGCGAATCTCCTAATTCCATCACCCCACCCTGTCTTCTGCCGTCCTCGACTGCGTTTCCCTTCTCTCGGCACCCATTGTGTAACCCTACTGGCCCACCGGTTACCTAACCTACCGATTACATGACCTACCTGGCTCCACTTCTTTCTCCTAAAATCGATTAGAATATCGACTATGCGCGTTTGCTCTCTGCAATACACCACTATATTCCTGTCTCTGAACGTTAGGGATATCATTCCTCGTTCCAGCACGCTTTGTGCGGTGCTTAACTTGTTTTCGGGCTTCTTTGTGTGTTTCCAATTCTCTGCCCCATATTTTAAAACCGGAAGAATGCATTGATTTTACATCTTTATTTTTAGTGATAATGGTAAGCCTTCAGTAAGGATCTGAGTATGTGGGCCATATGCACTTCAACCCAATTTTTTTCTTCTGTAAGTTTCCTTCTCATGATGACGGTCGGCTGTCGGTAATTGAGCTGTTTGTAAACATATTCCATCGCCGCTCTAGATGCTTAGTGGCGATGCTGACATCTGGTGCGTTTACCAGGCTATTGATCATTAAATTTATTTTCTGCATATTAACCCCGTCAACTCCACTCATGCACTGTATCTTTTAAGGTCCTCAATCAATTGTTGCAACTATAATATATGTAATGAATGTTATATATATATATATATATATATATATATATATATATATATATATATATATATATATATATTACGGTGAACGGAACGAAGAAGTTGGATTGGATTAGACGAAGACGAAGTCTGGCAGTTGCCTGAACGCCATATACGCCAGTTGTAGATATACGTTATTTTACATTCGTGGGCCTGCTTTCTTCCTGCAACATTTTGGTGGAAGGTGTAGGGTACACTCACGGAACTTCGCAGCGGGCGTCATCTACCTGCCGCCACAATGGCACATCAACCGACACAAGCGACAACGCCTCAGCAGCCCGTGCCAACGGTCATCCTCACTCATCCGCGGGACCCAGGGACATTTTGTGGCACGGACAACACCGACGTCGAGCACTGGCTTACCATGTACGAAAGAGTGTGCGACAACAACAGGTGGGATCCAACAATGATGCTAGCAAACGTCATATTTTACCTAAGAGGAACTGCGAGGCAATGGTACGACACACACGAAGCTGACCTAACGAGTTGGGATGTCTGCAAAGAAAAAATGCGAGACCTGTTTGGCACACCTGTCGGTCGTCAGCTGGCAGCAAAAAAAGAACTTGCGGGTCGCGCTCAAACGTCCACAGAATCCTATGTCGTCTACATACAGGATGTGCTTGCCCTCTGTCGCAAGGCTGATAAGAACATGACCGAGGCAGACAAGATTGTCACATATTGAAAGGTATTGCAGACGATGCCTTCAATCTCCTGATGTGCAAGGATTGTGCCACTGTGGATGCAATTATAAAGGAGTGCCGGTGCTTCGAACAAGCGAAGGGCCGCCGCGTCACTCAGACGTTCGACCGATTGCCCAATATCGCCGCGACATCTTGCGAAGACCCGCCGTGCTTCGTTCAGCCCACAGGACCGGAAGAAATCACGCGCATCGTTCGCCGTGAGCTTGAGGCGATGGCTCCGGCTCCATTCCGTTCTGACTGTCGGGAAAGCGTGTCCGCTATCTCCCTTATACAAGCGGTCGTTCGGGAGGAAATAGCAAGTTTGGGCATTCCATCTCTCTGCTCGGTCCGCCATATAAACACCTACCAGATTTCTCCAGCCGCTGGCTCCCAGACGCAAAGCTTTCCGCCCCCTCGTCGCAACCCAGCTGACTGGCGCACAGCGGATGATAAACCTATCTGTTTTAATTGTTCCGGTATTGGACACATCGCCCGTCATTGCCGCAACCATTGGTCGTCGTCTCCTCGGTGGTCGTCTCCGAGTCACTAACGCCAAGTACCAGACAATCGTACTTTCTCGCCCTATACGCCGACTAGGAACATCAACGCCGACAGTGCTCCACCAAGATCCAGCCGCTCCCCGTCTCCACAGGGTCGTAGGTCCCGTTCGCCTTTCGTTCACCACTGTTCGTCCCCTTCTGCAACCGGTCGCTTCGCTTCGGGAAACTAGGCGGTGCAGCTCCCGGAGGTGAAGCTGCAACACCGACCCGGCCCACAAATCCTCTGTTGACCCTGCCTACATGTGGAAACCTACTGGACATTGAAGTTGATGGCGTTCCTGTTCGATCTCTCGTTGACACAAGAGCGCAGCTTTCAGTTATGAGCGCTGCTCTCCGCCGAAGGCTCAAGAAGGTTCTGACACCCACCGTACTGGGCACTGTGTGAGTCGCCGATGGGAGTACTTCACCTGTCCTTGGAATGTGCACAGCACGTGTGACCATTGGGGGCCATTATGCCGTTGTTCTATTTATCTTCCTTGAACACTGTCCACACGACCTAATTCTCGGCCTCGACTTCCTTTCCAAACACTCTGCCCAAATTGACTGCTCCGCAGGTGTTGTACAGTTGGATCTCCCGCTTCCTGCCGACGCAACAACTTACGCTTCACACCGCTTATGTTCAGCTGAGTTTGCAAGGCTGTCTCCACAAGCGGCTACAAATCTCTACCTTACGCCCTGTCCGCCCGTACCTGATGGCGAGTACGTCGTGTCGCCGCTTACTGACGTGGTGTTGTCGCGCAATATTGCCCTACCGAGCACCTTAATCCGGGTCCGCGAAAACTGCGCTCGCGTGCCCATCCTCAATTTTGGATTTTCGTCGCATGTTCTGCCACACGTTATCGCCATAGCGCATATCACTCCTTTAGAAGAATTTGAGATTTCTTCTTTGACCTCTGAATCCTTCGTCAGTACCAACGGACCGTTGTCACCCACTCCTCCGTACTCGACGCCTGCGGACGATGTTTCTAAGATGATCGCCCCTGACCTTCCTTCCGAGCAAACAACAGCTCTTCGTCACCTCCTGTCATCTTTTCGGGACATCTTTGATTTGGACGACCGTCCACTTGGCCAGACATCTGTTGTCACGCATCGCATCAACACCGTTGACACCAGCCCCATTCATAGGCGGCCATATCGTGTCTCCGCAACAGAAAGGGCCATTATACAGACAGAAGTAGACAGGATGATGGACAAGGACATCATTGAACCTTCCAGTAGCCACTGGGCACCACCGGTTGTCTTAGTAAAGAAAAAAGACAACTCGTGGCGCTTCTGCGTTGACTACCGTCACCTCAACAGGATAACAAAGAAGGATGTTTATCCCCTGCCGCGCATTGATGATGCTCTTGACTGCCTTCACGGATCCCAATACTTTGCATCGATTTGCCTTCGCTTCGACTATTGGCAGATTAGCGTCGATGAAATGGACCGCGAGAAAACTGCCTTCGTCACACCGGACGGTCTGTACCAATTTAAAGTCATGCCGTTTGTATTATGCAATGCGCCAGCTCCATTCGAGCGCATGATGGACTCTCTTGCGCGGCTTCAAGTGGTCTACATGCCTCTGTTACCTCGACGATGTGATTGTGTTTTCGCCGGATTTTGAGAGCCATCTGCGGCACCTCACAACCATACTCTCCGTGTTTCGCAGGGCTGGCCTTCAGCTAAACTCCTCCAAGTGCCATTTCGTTCGCCGTGAAATTAACATGCTCGGCCATCTCGTAAACGCCGCCGGTATCCAACCTGATCCACAGAAAGTTCACGACGTGCGAAATTTTCCTGTACCTTGTTCAACAAACGATGTCCGTAGTTTTCTGGGCTTATGCTCTTATTTCCGGCGATTTGTGAAAATTTTGCCGACATCGCTCACCCTCTCACTTACCTTCTTAACAAAGACGTCTCTTTCTCTTGGGGACCTCTGCAGGAGAAAGGCTTTTCTAACCTGATTGAGCGGCCTACAACTTCCCCAATTCTGTCACACTTTGACCCTTCTGCGCCCACTGAAGTACGAACTGACGCGAGTGGCCATGGCATCGGCGCTGTCCTCGCTCAGCGTCAACAGGGCCAAGACCGTGTCATCGCTTACGCTAGCCACGTTCTTTCCACGTCCGAGCGAAATTACTCCACTACCGAGAGAGAATGTCTCGCGCTCGTATTGGCGGTCGCGAAATTCCGGCCGTACCTTTTCGGTCGGAGCTTCTGCGTCGTAACCGATCATCACGCCCTCTGCTGGCTCTCCTCTTTGAAGGACCCAACTGGACGACTTGCACGTTGGGCATTGCGTCTACAGGAATATACATTTTCTATTATGTATAAGTCAGGGCGCCTGCATAAAGACGCTGACTGCCTGTCCCGCAAATCCGTGGATCAACCGGACGATACCGATGCAGACTCGGACATCAGTGTTCTATCCATCCCCGACTTCCTCCATATTGGCGACGAGCAGAGCAAAGATCCTGTTCTTCGAACACTTATGGAACGCGTAAGCACTTACAGGCACTTAAAGCATCTGAGAGGATTGGGAACGTATGGCCGAACACGAAGTTTGATATAACCGGCCTCGATGGACTCGGGAAGGACACTTGAGCCGAAATTGAGTATCAGGTGTTTCGTCTTGATCTCTTTTCCATCTCGCCTCATCTTAATTCGTTTAACATTGATAACATTCTGGTCACAGAAGCCCTCGAGGAGTTCAGCCTCAGTAAGCTCCATCAAGTCATCGTCAGAGACAACACCGCGGGTGGTGTTCATCGTGCGGTGCGGGGTTATAAGTATTTGGGTTTCCCCAAATGACACTAGTGTTGACAATTTTTCATATTGTTTTGATCGCGGAGCTCCAAGAGGAGATCATCGCTTGCCATCCTCGACGCCTTATATCCAGGACCAAAGACTTCAGTCAATGACTTCGAAACAAGGAAGGGTGAGATAGTTCTTACTGGTTTACCTGGTTTTGCAGTATGGATGAAATGGAAACGCGGGAAGGATTCTTTTTGGCTGCCAAAAAATTGGAAGAATTCATCGGTGCGCCCTCTTTTCTGAGGGCGATCAGGTAGTGGAGGGAAGGAAGTAGCCATGTGTGGAAGTGTAGTTTTCGGCAGCAACGCCAGCCACCCACCATGGAGTCCAACAAAGGGACGCTGCAGGGCCTGAAAAACAGGGCCTGCAAACGCCAGCTGTAGGCTGCCACTATAACCAAATATGACATAACCAAGGTTGGCTACTCACACAAGGTTAACCCGTGCTGCCAGGAAGGTCGGAAGTAATAAAGAAATGAGGAAGAGACAGGAAAGGTGGAAAGTAAGAAAAAGACGAAGGTTGTAGGAAGAGAGAGACAGGAAAAGGCAACTACCGATTTCCCCCCGGGTGGGTCAATCCGGGGGTGCCGTCTACGTGAAGCAGAGGCCAAAGAGGTGTGTTGCCTCCACCGGGGGGCCTTAAAGGTCCGAACACCCGGCATTGGCTCAACCTCCAGGATCCCCCTTTCCCCGGACACGGCTAAGCCGCGCACGGCTGCACGCGGGAGGTTCCGACCCTCGTGTGCTCGGGTACGTGGTGTCGCAACACACCAAACGCCTGCTGACGCAGACGCCCCTGCGGGGTTATTGTTTGTATGCACCTACGTATTAACCGTCAAAGCAAAGGCTGATATGTTACAAACGTTAACTCAAATACATGCCTGTCGTATAAAATATTATGTTCTTACACTAAAGGACCCAATTTTTGATAGAAATCCTCTATTACTTTTCCTCATTGAACCAGTCACCAAAATTGCTGATGCCGCATTTCATAAGTATGCTTGAGTGCTGCCAGAGTCGTTACGGCGGATGAGTAAGATAGCTTGCACGTAGCATTATTGAAGCATCGGCTCCAAAGCAGTGAGCACGGTCGCGCGTTCTGTTGCTATGTAGCGAGATGAACCAAACAGTTCTGCGAACGAATGCATTGCATAAAGTAGTGCAGAGTTCTTAACATTGCGTCGTCCATGGGTTGCTACAGCAAAGCAGCTAAATGCGACAATAAGCGCTGTGTGACGTTGTGCGTTTGTTTTTCACGGTTTCTGAAAGCACTAGATAACTCACGAAGTTTATATCTTTGAGAAAATGTGGGGGGTGTTAGGTTCAGTATGCAGGAAAAGATCGAAGTGTGCGCCTTTTAATTATATACCAAACTAAATTTCAAACCCGCCTTTCCTGCTCGTTTTCAAGCTTTATGCAAAATCACTACAACGTTGGCCTACTTGCATCACAAATGTAAAAAAATACCAGAAATTTCAGATTTAGGTGGAAACAGGGGCCGCTTTTTATGAGACGCTTACCGCAGGTTGAAGTCAGTCGTATAATTATGTGCTTTAAGAACATGCAGCAAATACTCGTCTTCTCGAATCTTTCGTGCGTCATAGCAGACGCTTAGTTTGTTTTAAACGGTCCCCTCCGTGAAACGCGCGATGCGCGTTCTTCATACTTCGTTCAATTACGAAACATATTGTGAGTGAGGGTAGGTTTATTAGACTTCGTAACAAATTAATTATCCAGGCTTTGCAGAGTGCCGTACTACCGTTATCCATAATGCTTCCCAGAGTCCCATAAGGCAACTATAAAAGACACATAGTTACAGCTCGATGAAAGCGAGGGAAATGTTAAACGGTATGCGTGACGAAACTATCATTTGCAAGCATAATCCTCAGCGTTGCACATAAGTGCACAACACAGAAATTCAAACTTCGACATAGACATTCACAGAGATGCTTTACGAACACTGTATTCATCAAGGAGAGTAGAAATAGTCGGCGCAATGTTTTGCGCTCTAATACGTTAACGATAAGTACCATTAGAGTGGTTTTGGTGACAGGCATGCTTGCAAATACGCCTTAGTCACTTCGACGTCGTGAGCGATGACAAACATCCATAATTTAGTGATTTCAGCTGTTACACCACTTGGCGGTCAACTCCGGGATTGGAGCCCGCTGAGCTGCGGCTATGCTGCGGTGGCCAATCGAGCCTTTTGTTTTCTCCGCGGCTCGCAACCGAATGCTATAAATATCTGCGCCCTGGACCGCTCAATGGGCAGATGGAAAGAATGTGTTAGAGCTAGATAAGTAGTGACGTAACAGCATGCGTGGTGTGAGGTTTGGAACGCCTGTGCACGTGACGAGATGTGTGATGCCGCCAGCAGCTTCATACGACAACCATGAGGCACGCCGTAGTGGGGGACTCAGGAAATTTTGTCCACCTTGGATTCTTTAACGTGCACCTAAGTCTAAGTACACGACTGTTTTCGTATTTCGCCCGTATCGAAATGCGGCGCCGTGGCCGGGTTTCAATCACGCGACCTCGGGCTTAGCAGCTCAACACCATAGCCAATAAGAAAGAAAGCTGTCAACCTTGGCGCGCTGCGAAAGATTTTGGTGAGGAGGATAACAAAGAAGAGAGAGAAGATATTATGGTATGAGTGTTTTGTGGATTCGACCTCTCTTTCCGAGGAGCCCGGCAAGCTAAATACTTTCGAGTTGTGCTCGCGTTGGGACATGCTTCGTGCTAAAGTGCGCTCCAAAAACTTGGAGATTTTGAGGCTTCTGGTGTTGCCCAGTAGAGAGGCAAAAAGAAAATGAGAGAGTTCGTGATAATAAACCTGCATATATGCAAGGTAAGGTGGTTACCACGATGAGTCGAAGCATCATCAAACTGCTGTCCACGCGGTTACACAAATGTCCTTAACCGCCGATGAAAGATTGTTCACGTACTAAAATGAACGAAAAGTCGAAGCACATAAAAGCATCTATCTTCTATAATTGTTAACTTAGGACAGAAATTGAGTTTCCGAAGTAATTTCTGCTGAATTCCTCCACAGCAACACGGCAATAAAACAACAATAAAACAGACAGAAAACTCAATAAAAGAAAAATTTTCATGCATCATTTTCTCTTCAATGTACTGCCGTTCATCTTACGGGTTTCCGCTGAAACAATTTGCCAAAATAGGAAGTGTTCCTGACTGCCGGAAAGGCACCGTTAAAAAAAAAGGAAAAGAAATAAAAGAAAGCGGGACAACTTAACGCTGGTACAAAATTTCTATTTTTTTATTTTGCCGTATATCTTAAGCATCTTAAGGCGACAAATATGCGCGGCGCGAAGCTTTCTGTTCTATTATAAAGCACTTCGTTTTTGTGCCTCTTAAGTTTTTTGTGCTCTCCCGGCGTTTCTGCCAACACACCTCCAACCGCGTTTTGCTGAACTCTATGGCCGACAAGTTTACTTTCCCGCTGCTGTCCCTGAACCCCCGCCCATCAAGAATGCCAGTGGTACCTAAATCTACAACCGGGTACCTAAACCTACAACCTACAACGCTTCCGTAGCTTTACCGCAGCAAGCGCATGCTTCTTTCTTGGTGTATCTCGCATTATAACTGCGCGTTCTAATGCATCCTCACCTTGCTGCGAAAAAAGATTTCTCTTGAGTTATCAAAAAATGTTTCTCTCTTAGTTTCATTTTTACTTCTTAGTTATTCATAGCCGGTTTTCTTACCAGTGCCTCCGCCTAGGCGATTGTCCCCAGCCGCTATACACTTGCGGTTAACATTCTTTTCTGCTGTGTTGTCTACTATACCGTCGCGTTCACGTTGCTAAGCTTCATACTTCCTAGCGCGACGCCTGCTATGCCAATGGCGGCGTTCATTCCGTGCAGCACCAGTTGCCATGCGTGCTGCTCCGCGCAGACATGTCGCACCCGCATACAGATACAACATCGTCCGAGAAGTTCTAGCAAACGCTCAACTTTGCTTTTGTGTCAATGCATTGCCCGTCGGTCGAAATTTTGAATCAATCAAGTGCAGCACAACTACAACGGCGCACTGTCGTTCTCATTTCAGTGTGCCCCTGCGTATTAACCGTCTAAGCAAAGGTTGATATGTTTCAAACGTAAACTCAATTACACGTCTCTCGACTAAAATAATATGTTTTTAAACTAAAAGACACTAGGTGTGACGGAAATCCTCTATTACTTGTCGTCCTTGAACCAGTCCCCGAAATTCATGATGCGGCATTGCGTAAAAATTCTCAAGTATTGCCAGAGTTATTACGGCAGCTGAGTAAGGTAGCTTGCACGTAGCATTATTCAAGACTCGGCTCCGAAGAAGGGACACAAGGAAACATATATGGAGACAGGGGACGCTTTTTGTGAGGCGCTTTCCGGAGTTTGAAAACTGTTGTATAATCATTTGCTTTCAAAACATTCAACAAATACTCGCCTTCTCCAAATCTTTGTACGTCATAAACTCTAAATACTAGGGAGGGTATCGCAGGAGTTAAGCGGCCGATTTATTCTTCAAAGCGCTGGTTTAGTCCAGCAAAATTTCGAGTAGAGTGAAATGCATTGTTCACTGCAACGCCAACGAGAGGGTGAAATGTGCTTTTCACTCTGGCCTTCTTTGAGAGCGTAGAATGCCCCTTCTACTCTTGTGGCAACAGTTTGGCAACAAGGCCATCCGCAACTCTTTGGCAACAAAACGTAGCGTACACTTCTGCTTCAACTGTAGCAGGTTGGCCCCGAACATAGCAATCAATCACTCACGCACGCTGAGCAAAGAACACACCGTTTTGCTTCTATGAGAACAGGCAGCCACAGTTCAAAGGAACACGAACCGAGCGCTCTCCTTTTTCACTCGGAGTTGCTGCACCGCGCGCTCGCTCAACATCGCGGAACAGAACAGCAACGGAGAAAGGTGATCCGTCCAGCGAACAGCAACGAAGGCCACCCAAGGGAGACCCTGTGTCAGCTATATCATGTCACCGCGAAATAACGAGAGCCGTTCGTTGCATATAACATCAAATCCTCCAAGGTAAGTGAATTCTAACTTAAGGGCACATTCTGCGTATATGACATGCTATCGCCAGGAAGTCGCCGCGGCGCTTAGCCGACGCGATTGACACCGGACTAGGCAAGCGCGCTGTGTATCTGGATGTCAATCGAAAAAACCAGTCGTCGTGATAACTGCCTGTGATTTTATCACTTGGCGCTATCCGTAACAGCTTTGAAAATCGCAAACGCTGCCAGAACCATGGTATGCTCAATAAGACGTGAGGCGAAAGAGGACGCTATATATGGTTCGTTCATATGCCGAATATATCGAGCCTATGTGGAGCGTCCGCGTTTTGTGTCTTTCAATTTATTCAGTTTGGCAGTCTTCTGTGCATGGAACCCTGTTGAAATAAAGAGGCACATAACAGAAAGCGTCAATTTGCTTGCGGCGTGCTTTCGTTATAATTAAGCAGCGCGCTTGATGGTGTCTCGCCCATGGATAATCTACGACCACTGAAGTTAAGTGCAGCGCCAGTGCTAGTGAGAAATTTTCCCGCAGGTATTCAGCTGCATGCTGCAAGAGGTCCATTGGGAGCGTTATCTTGCACTTACTGAAAACACATGAGCAATTCATGTCTTATGGTGAATAAAGTCTAAACCCCATATAAGCAATCTTGAGCGCGACAGCTACAAGCGATGCGATTGAGATAGTTGTCGCGTTCGCTCGTCTCCTACAAGTCATACTCTGTTCGAGCGACGATCTTAAGCGACGTCTGCCCGTTGTTGCCGGTTTGAGGGCTGCAAATACGCGTCAAAACTAGCGTTATGCGTGCTTTAGAAATTTAGGTTGATTTATTTTACTGTAAAATGTAGCATAAAATATTTCCGAAGGTCATGCAGTTGGTTCTTATCTTTGCACGTATAAAAATTCAATCGTTTAGTCGTTCCGCGCGACAATCGGTAGTATTTCAGTGATGTGCATCCAGCTGCGGCTTCGCGCTATTGTCTAGTCGCTCATAGCTCTTCCGGGCGACGATCGACGAATTCTAGATTTCCAGAACCGAGCGATGTGTTCAAGTGACGGCCCGATTTGTCACTCGAAGCCGTCGTTCGTCGCCGTAGCGCACTAAATCGCTCTCATGGTGTTTAGCACTAAGAGTGAACTGTTTTTTCTCATGTATTGAAATGATATAATTATATGTCTGATTTTATGTCGCCTATTGTGGTTTTCGAGCAGGGTCCGAATCTGAAAGGGTGCTTATGGCAACGAACTCGGTGAACTGTCAAGCAGCGAATTATGCATCGGCATAGAATATTACGGATGCTGCGTGAAATTACAATTGCAGCGGCGCTTTCCATAGTTTAATGTTTTGGACCATGCCTGTGCATTTGATAATGTAAGTTGGCATTTCAGTGCTATGTCATATGAAAAGCTAAATCACCCATCCTCTGGGGGTTACAAGTGTAATGTGTGTATCTTGCTATTGCGTGGCAGATCAAAATGTGTTTATCGCTTTAATGTTTTTGGGAAGAAATAAAGTATCAAAATAAAATGTTGCTTTGATTACGTGTTACGAGTCGTCGGTCGTGCACAAAACACAGAATTGGTCTAATAAACTAATAACTGCTGTCTAACTGCAACATTTAGATGCTTCAAGAAGTTAAAATGCTAGATTTCAAACTGCAGCAGTAGTCGAGTCTATCAAAAGTGAAATCCACTGCGCACCGCATAAATGAAAATAAGTTCGTGCCTTTTGGTGCGCATAGATGCAGGCCGCAGTGAACTTTCTTGTTATTATTGAAATGTGGGTAAGCTTGCCATAACAAGCCTTGTTGCCCTTTCTTGTAGGCACGTCCACTCATATCCATTGAAATGGAGGACCATATTTTCATCCCTACTGAGCATCACGTTTGCAGATATAATCCTCAAATTGTGGCTTGAGCAGTGGCACAACCAGATATGGTGCGGGGGGCACACTGGGCACGTGCTGAGGATGTGTCACAAGTGCTGTTTCCGACGCACTAGACCAATGACAGACTTATGACATCCGACAATGACCAATATTCTATTCATTCGCAAGAGTGTTTTCACATTGGTGCTGAACGAGGATGAACTTTCGCTTATTTCTTGTTTGTTTCAATCTAAACATTGATGTTAGTTCAGCAGTTGACTGTTGCAGTCATTTAGATGTTTCGCATGTACTTCAGTAGGAAGACTAAGCGCTTTCTTTTAGTGCCATGACCTTGACTATCTTGATGTTGTTTTACACCATGTCCTCGTGTTGACTTTTGCACACGATATTTTTCAGACCCCCCCCCCCCCCCCTATCCCGTTATATAACGCAAGAAGGCAGCTGCGAGGACGCAAGGTAGTCATAGACCCAGCCCAGCGCGACTCCATGTTGTGGAGAGGAGCGAACACCACAGAATCACAATACATTGTCAAATAATTTGGACGAGAAAACTAGAATGTGGGTATATTGGGTGTACTATTTGAGTAAACGTCAACAAAATTAAAATACAGTATGTCACACCAAGATGAAAATTCTCACGTGCTCTAAGCAGCCATCTTAATATGGTATATTTATGTGATGTCTCTGATGAGAAAGTCAAAATCAAGTATGCTCTCTGGAGACAAACACATAGGAGCAGGTGCCATTGAAAAGTTTGAAATGTGTTTTAAAAAAGCTAATTAGCTTTGTGAGAAGTGACGGCTTTTTGTCTTGCCTTTCAATAGATATACCCATGTGATAAAAAAAAATAGTGGTAGAATGAAAGTGCATATTTGCTTAGTGACATGGTACATACTTGCAATGAGCACGGTGCCTGCTCAAGCTTGGTTAGGTGCTTATATACATATAACATATAACAGCTTTAATAGCTTACATTTATCAGCACATGTATTGAAAGGTGCAAATAGGAGCCACTGTTATCCTGTATTTTATATGCTGGCATGAAGCAGACAGATTTTCATGCTTTCCCTTTTGTCTATTTTACACCTAATTTTAGAAGTATGGCTTCCTTTTAGGTTCCAGAAAGGGGAAACATTGGGGGAAGATAATCCCATGTTTCGGAAGTTACTGTGGTTTACGTGCATGCTCACGAAACCAGTTCATTAGAACCGCTCGTGCTTCCCGAGCGAAAGCAAGGAACAATTAAGGCCTTCAACTGTGTACACCGGTGCACACCTTACGTCTTAGAAGCCGGAGAGTCACTTGGAATTGAAAATTATTTTTAAAATGTAAAATTGTGGTGTCTACTTTTTTGAAATAGTCATATGGTAGCTTCTGACAGGTATTTGATATTTTGATTAGGGTGACTCCATCTACTTGCCAACCAAGTATACTAGTGGAGGTAGAGATGCGTTCAATCCAAGCAACTGAGAGAATCTGAGAAAAACACATGTTCATCAATTTGCGGATGTGAACATATCGTGTTAAGCAAAAGCCCCTTAGCTTCATGGCTTCTACAGACATAATTTTTGTATGGCAAAATAAAGTAAAGCATTTTCGCACATGGTAAATTTATGGACTTAAGATAGAGTGCACACTGAGGCGATGTATCAATCTTCCCAGACACATATGGACATGTTTTGAGACGACGATTCTGTGAAGTGCGACAATTTTTCTTACTTTAGCGCATCTTAACCGCTTCAGCAGGAAAGAAGCTTTGGTTTCAGTTAGTTGCTTCATTGTGCAAGTATATGCATAGTCGCATGCAAAATCCACGTTCATGGAAAGGATATGTGAAACAGAACGGTGCCATTCTCAATCTATGTTTTGCTTGTTTGTTTGTGTTTTTCGTGCACTTCCCTCCCTGTACTCACGCTTATGTCGCCTTTGATGCATCATATTCAACATATCTGATTTTTGGTTGAAATCTGAAGCCATGCTATCTTTTAGTTAGATTGCATATTCAATGAGTCACAATAATTGATTATGTAATTATGCAAGCTCCTCCTCAGAAGTATAGCATTCTTACCGTAATGGGAATGAAAAGCTACCATATATGACAAGAAATTTGATGCGTTATATTTAATGCCAATGCTCCTTGGAGTTTTCTACTCATTTGCTACACAGTAGATAATATTATAAATTTAATTTTATTTATTTCTGTTAAAGTATAACACATTAATCCTAACAGCACCAGGGAGCTACTTTTGGGAGGAGGCCAACCGAATAGGAAATATGATACGCCTTTGTACCGCTTTGTGACCGGCAAGATATTGCTGCAGAACTACGACAAGCCACACTTAGAAACAATGGGGTGTAGCCCATACATGAATAACTTTATGTGAAATATAAGCAAAGCTTGCTAGACATGCGGCCTCACATGAGAATGTACAACACATTTCTAAATGCAATGTACTCTCAGTCAGGAACATCCACATGCTATACAGGACGTTATCAAATGAGACACTGTCTTCGAATATGGCGCACAAAAAAGTTTCTTGCACAATTTATCTACATTACCAGCCCCGTGCTTAGCAGCTCATCAGGTAACCACTGCCACATAAGTGCACGCGTTTTGTGCCAGTAATGTGGCACGTATTTCTCTTCGATCATTGTGTCAATACTTTGTGAGTTTACAGACGTTTGTTCTGTTTAACTTTCCATTGTATGCTTTATTTTTCAAAAGAAGGAGCCATTTGAAATTAAATGATATTTCAACACTAATACCGATGAAACGTTGGAGAATAATGTTTTATTACAAGATGTGTTTGAAAGTTCATGGGCATCATTGTAATCTGATTTTATGTGTTTGTCAGTATGTTTCTTAATTTACTATTTAGTTTGTCTTGTGACTGATTAATAAAGATTTTGACTTTTTAAGAGAAAATGTGTCATTTGAGTAACTTCGACTACAGATTACCTCCCATTCACCTAGCATAAGTGTAGGAGCTGCTTAAGAAGGAATAAAATATTCCCCACATGTAAGTGTTGCGAATCCCTACTAACGTGACCATGTATCTACATCGACCTTTCACATTATTGAGAAGGGTAGTAGCACTCTATCCTGGAAGAGTACAATCACTCTGTTTGGGGGAGTAGAAACACTCGGTTTGAAGGACTAGAAGTACTCGGTTTGGAGGAGTAGAATAACTCTGTATGGGGAAGTACTATTACCCCTGTGGGGAGAGTATTAGTACTCCGGGAGAGTACTAGCACTCTCTTGCGTTGGAGTAACAAAACTCCGTCAGGAGGAGTTGTGCTACTTTCTCTCAGTATGTCAATCTTCTCTCTAAAAGAGAGTGAAATATGGGAAATGAGTGTAGAGTTACAGGCGGCAATAGGAGTGCTGCCCTTTCAAATTATTTCGCGAGTACACAAAAGTACACAAAATGTGCGTTAAGAAATAAGAGGCAGTGGTAAGAGAAAAAGAAGAGGGGGTGGAGGGAAAGGCAGTTGACACAGCAACCAGCCGCACTGGGCGCCGGTAACACAAGCGAAGTCATAGGGGTCAAGGTATAGGGCACCCCATACGTGAGCGTCTCTAAAGATGCGCACACAGTCGTGTTTGTGTTGGGATTCCTTGTTGGTATTCATGCTGTTGTTCTGCCGTTTTCCCGTGTCTTCTGGTTTAATTTTGCGGATCACACAGACTCGTCGCATCACGTCCTTGGCACGTAGAGCAGGTAACATTGCGTCTACAATCACACGCACTGTGACGTTTAGTCGTGCATCGAAAGCACCTCATGTCTCTTGATAAAATTTGCTTCTTTTGCGATAGTAGGAGATCAAGTGCGCAGTCTTCCGTTGAATGTTGACTCGATCTACAAAAGACACAGTTCTCAGGTTCTTTCACAGTGTTGTTGTGGAGAACTGAAGACGTGGGTTTCGAGTCACGAAATTGGGGAGATTCGTTTGGCGCATTCTCTCTTCCTGGATTCGCAAACTGGCTTTTCTCTATGCTCTACAACTCAATGGACAGGAAATTTTATAGGCATTCCAGTTCCGTGATAGACGCTGCATTACTGCTATCACTTGTCACCCGGATGGCGCAATACCGGTGGTACTGTACCACAATATAGTGTGGCAAAGCCCGCAGTAACAGGTCGCACAATATTGTGGCGAAAGACGCCTTGCTCACCCCCAAGGTCTCTATTCCACGGATGTTGATGACGATCTGGTCTTACAGCTTGCGAAGAGCTTTCGGGTCACTTGAACGGATCGAAGGAAAAGTACGGAGCCTGGAGAAGTACTCCTGTTCGAGTCTCGTTCTATCGCCGAAGCGTTTGTTCAGTATATCGATGGCGTCGTTCTAGCAAGGTTCTCTTGTATGCGGTCCCACAATAGCTGAGGCGGCGTCACCTCTTAGTGAGAACCTCAAATAGTTAACTTGTCCATCGCTGTGAGGCTTCCATTGCGGTGAATCATCTGGTCGAATTGTTCCCGGAAGTCGTTTCATCGACACAAATCACCAGCCAATGGGACGATGGCAAGCTAAGGTAGCTCGGTTCTAGAGACTCCCACTGTACTGACTGTCTATGAAGTCCGAAGCTCCAGTGTTGATGACGTGAGAACAAGGTCTCGCTTGCTAAGCAGCTCACTCATGACGCTGGTAGCGTTGTCCTCGCATTCCACAACGGTGTTGTATTCTTGCTGAAACTCTTCATCAACTATATGGCTCTGTAGCTCCTCGTTTATCCTGTTCAACTCATCGTTATTCACCTTGAGACGTCCGTAAATATTGTTGATCTGACCTACGGTGGCTGTTTCATCGCTGAGAAGAGTTCATGCCTCATTGATAAGCCTTGTGTTCAGAGATCTCGACGTTGGCTTTGATCGCAGCCTCTCCATGATGGTCAGTTCTCTCGTAGCAATCCGTGGTCTCTGGTAGTAGATCCAGGGTCTTCGGCCTCACCATGTGATGCCTGGTTCAATCCCGGGTTTCGGCACCAATGTTTAAGATCGCGTATGGTTTACTGACAAGAAGCGAGGTTCAAGTATCAGACATTCTTTTTATTCTTTCTGTTCAGGTCGCTCTTAGCTGCAACGTGCTCGTGAGCACGGGCTCCCTCCAGGACGGAGGCGCGTCTGCTTCGATCTGAGAGTGTGCTGAGATTAGATCAACACCCTCAAACAAGCTTCACTAAAACGTTAAAAATGCAATTTTCGTAAGTGTGCGCATTCGTTTCGTCAAGTATATATATATATATATATATATATATATATATATATATATATATATATATATATAGAGAGAGAGAGAGAGAGAGAGAGAGAGAGAGGGTGAACAGCAAGATTAGAAGAGCCGGATAAAAGAAGTATCTGTGATTTAAGGAAAGTAGCCATTCAAAAACAAGAAACAAAGAAGCAGAACTCAATACTGGTACAAAATCTCCATTTTTATTATTCTGCCGTAAGGCTTCACTATTTCAACACGACAAATATGCGTAGCATCAAACATTCTGTTCCATTATAGCGAACTTCGTTTTTGTGCCCTTCAGCATTGTTTGTGGTCTGCCGCCGTTAGCGCCAAACGCACCTCCAAAGGCCTTCTGCTGAAATCTATGGCCGACATGCTTACTTTCCATCCGCTTTCCCTGCACCCCAGCCCATCAACAATGCCAGCGGTACCTAAACCTACAGCCGGGTAGATATCTTCGCTTTCGGATATGACATGTTCCAACACTTCCATAGCTTTACCGCAGCAAGAGGGTACTTTTTCTTTCTTGGTGTATCTCGCTTTAAATTGCGCGTTCTAAAGCATCCTGACCTCGCTCCGAAAAGAGCTTTCTTGAGTTATCATAATATTTTTCTCTCTTGGTTGGGCGGAGCAATTGCCGGCCTTGATCGCCAGGCTAAACCCGCCTGTTGCCACAATTCCCCACCACCACCATCACAACCAGTCTCTTGGTTTCTCTTTTAATTGTTCATTAGTTATTCATAACCCGTTCATTTACCACTGCCTCCACCTTGGTGATTTTCCCCAGCCACTATAACCTTGCTGTAAACTTTCTTTGTGGCTATGCAGCCTACTATACCGGCCGCGTTCTGGTTTGCTTAACTCCCTAGTTGCTAGCTCCTAAGGCGACGCCCATGACGCTGGCAGCTACCGGGGCGCTCTTCCTTCTGACCAGCAGCAGTTCCCACGCGCGTTGCCACGCGCAAACGTGTCGCACGCGCATTCAGGTACAACCATCGTCCGATAACTTCTATCAAACGCTTGTCTTTGCTATTGGTGTCAATGCATCGCCCATCGGGCGCTGTCGGTCGAAACTTTGAATAAATCAGTTGCAGCGTAACTTCAACGGCGCCTTGTCCGTCTTCTTGTTTGTGTGCCCTTATGTTTTTATCGTCAAAGCAAAGCCTGATGTGTTTCAAACGGAAATTCTGTTAAATCTCTGCCGAATAAAATAACATGTTCTTACACTAAAACACCTATGTTGTAATAGAAATCCTGCATTAGTTTTCCTCCCTGAACCAGTCGCCGAAATTGTTCATGCGGTATTTGATAAAAAATCTTAAGTATTGCCAGAGTCGTTATGACGGATGAGTAAGGTAGCATGCACGTAGCATTAGTGAAGCATCGGCTCCGAAGCAATGGTGTAGGGTTGTGATTGGGTTATTGTGTAGGGCGAGAAATTGCGGTTCCTCAAACGTATGCTTTGTATAATGTAGTGCAGAATTGTTAATATTGTGTCATCCATGTGTTATTACAGGAAAGCAGCTAATGGGACTGCCACGTAACACGAGTGCAAACTCAAGGCAGAAAATTTTGGTTTCGTACACAGTGCCCTCTTCAAGGTCAGATTACGTAACGTGAGTCCACAACACGTACAATGATTATTTGCCGGCACGTGGCTCCAAGCAGAACATGGTGCCGTACCAGAATACCTTCTCTCCCTAGCGTTTACCGCACATTTATTGGTTTTTCTGCAATCTTGGAGACATCTCGAAAAATTGAGCGCTCCACTGAAAATTCCGAATGCTGTCAGAAAAATTTTCATTATGTGGTTTTACGTACCAAAGCCACGATCCTATTATGAAGCACGCCGCAGCTAAGGACTCCGCAAATGTTTACCCCCTCGCCTTCTTTAACCTGCACCTCAATCTAAATACCCGGATGTTTTCACATTTCGACCCTATCGAATGCGGCCGCAGTGGCCGAGATACGATCCCGCGACCTCATGATTAGCAGCCCAACATCATAGCCACTGAGCAAGAAAGCTCTGAACCACGGTCCGCTGCGGCAGAATAGCATGAGGATGAAACTAAACAAGATAGGGACGAGAATATCGATGAGGGCTTTGCCGATTTGACCTGTCGTTTCAAGGATACTGGCAAGCCAAATGAGTTCGAGTTTTTGCTAGTGTTGGTACATGATTCATGCTAAAGTAAGATCTCAAGTCTTGCAAGTTTTGATGCTTTTGGTGTTGCCCAGTGGAAAGGGAAGAAGAAATTGAAAGAGTTAGTTATAACGAACATACATATAAGAAAGATAAGGCTGTTACCATGGTGCGTTCAAGCGTCATTGAACTGTTGTCCAAGTGGTTACACAAATGTCCTTACCCAGTGGTGCGAGATTGTTCACGTGTTAAATGAATGGAAAGCCTAAGCACAGAAAAGCATTTAACTTCTATAGTTGTTAATTTAGGACAGAAGTGGAGTTTCCGAAGTATTTTCTAATGAATTCCGCCACAGCAACGCCGTAATGAAGAAATATCAAACTAGAAAACTCAATACAAGAAAAAGTGTCATCACCCATTTTATCTTTACTGCACTGTCCTCTACCCTTCGGGTTTGCGCTGAACTGATTTGCCAAAACAGAAAGTGTTTCTGATAGCTGCTTAAAAGAAATAATACAAGTAAATACTGGTAGAAAACATCAGTTTATCTAATTTTTCCGTATATCCTATCTTAAGACGACAAATATGGCCAGCGTCTAACTTTCTGTTCCATTATAGGAAACCCGTTTTGTACACCACCATTCTCGTGGTCTCCCGACGTTTCTGCCAACACACCTCCAGTCACCTTTTGCTGATTTCTATGGCCGACATGTTTACTTTCAGCCTGCTATACCTAAACCCCAGCCCTTCAAGAATACCAGTGGTACCTAACCTACGATCGCGCAATATCTTAAGTTTCTGATATAGAATGTTCAAATGCTTCCATAGCTTTACCGCAACGAGCGCATGCTTCTTCTTTCTTGATGTATCTCTCTTTAAATCTGCGCATTCTAAGGCATCCTGAGCTTGCTTCGAATAGAGCTCTTCCGCGAGATATGATAAGATGTTTCGCTCCTGGTTTCATATCTTTTTTTAGTTAGTCTAACATGGCCTATGCCTTTACCACTGCCTCCGCAAAAAAGATTGTCCCCAGCCGCTCGCACTCTGTGGTTAACGTTCTCCATTGCTGCGCTGCTTACTATATCGGCCAAGTTCTGTCTGCTACGCCCCTGGCAGCCCTCACGAAGTTGGTAGCTGCCAGGGTTCTGTTCGTTCTGCGAACGCCCGTTGCCAGGCGCGCTGTTTAGCCCCAACATGTCGCACCCACAAGTACGGTTACAACATCGTCCAAGGAATTCTAGGGCAAGGAATCCGACGTTGCTACGAAAAGAGCGTCCTCTTGAGTTATCATAAAATGTTTGTCTCTTGGTGTCGTTTTATTTCTTAATTACTTGTTCATGACCTGTTCCTTTGCCACGGCCTCCACCTAGGTGATTGTCTCCAACCACTATAACCTTGTGGTTAACGTTTTTTGTTGCTATGTTGTTTACTATAGAGGCCGCGTTCCCGTTGCTAAGGTTCCTAGTTCCTAGCGCGACGCCTACGACACTACTTCCGTCGCTTGTGACACTGGCGGCTGCCTGGGCGGGGTTCCTTCCGTGTAGCACCAGTTGCTAGGCGTGCTGCTCTGCGCAGACATGTCGCACCCGCATACAGCTACGACATCGTTCGAGAAGTTATAGCGAACGGTTGACCTTGCTTTTGCTGTCAACGCATCGCCCGTCGTGCGAAACATTGAATCAGCCAATTGCAGCATAAGTTCAATGGCGCTCTGTCCCTCTTATTGTGTGCCCCTAAGTTTTAACCGTCTAAAGAAAGGCTGATATATTTCAAACGTAAACTCAATTACATGTCTCTCGACTAAAATAGTGTGTTATTGCACTAAAAGACCCAATCTCTGATAGAAATCCTCTATTACTTTTCGTCCTTGAACCAGTCACCGAAATTGCCCCTGATGCGGCATTTCATACAAATTCTCAAGTATTGCCAGAGTCATTTACGGCGGATGCGTAAGGTCGCTTGCACGTAGCATTATTGAAGCACCGGCTCCAAAGCAGTGCTCATTGGGTTCCGTTGTGTTACAATGTTGCGCAAGAAATTGAACAGTTCTGTCAACGAATGCCTCGTGTACTGTAGTGCATAGTTGTTAATATTGTGTCATCCATGTGTTATTACAGCAAAGCAGCTAATGCGACAAGAAGCGCTGTGTGACTTTATATGCCTGTCTTTCACGTTTTCTGAAAGCACAAGGTAGCTCACGAAGCTTATATTTTGAGAAAATGAGAGGTGTGTTAGGTTCAGTATACAGGGAAAAGGTTAAAGTGCGTGCCTTTTATATAATACAAAAAAATAAAATTTCATATCATCGTTTCCCGCTCGTTTAGAAGCTTTATGTAAAATGGCTGCTCCCCGCTTCCCTGAGAAATCTAAAAGAAATAGCAGATATTTGAGATTTAGGTAGAAACAGGGCCGCTTTTGTGAGACACTTTTCGCAGTTTGAAGGCTGTTCTATAAACTGTGTACTTTAAAAACATTCAGGAAATGCTAGCCTTCCCCAACTTTCGTGCGTCATAGGAGACGCAGAGTTGATTATAAACGGTCTCCACCGTGAAAAGCGCGATGCATGTTGTTCATACTTAGTTCAATTCAACTTAGTTACTTTGTTCAGCTTATTTCTTCATCCGGGTAGGTTCATTGCGGTCCTTGTAGCAAATTAGCTAAAAATTACGTTGTAGCAAATTACCAGGAGAAGGGAGACGCAGTCGAGGACGGCACAACACAAGATGGATTGATGAAATAAGCAAATTCGCGGACGATAGTAAGAATCGGTTGGCGCAGTGCAGGGGTAGTATGCTGATGATCATCCTCATCATGATTACCTTTATTTTCTGCATATTAATATCTAACCTTGCTCTTGCACTCTCTCTGTAAGAGTCCTCAATCATTTGCTGTAAATATGAAAGGTATATATATATATATATATATATATATATATATATATATGCCCCACTTACCACCGTTGTTGTTACCGGCTAGTTACCTGGAAGCAGCACCTTGTATTAGGTCTAGTAATTACTCTTTTGTTGCGGTGTCGTGCCCACCACCAATATTTGATCGAATGGGCCGACGTTTGCCTATTTTACATCGCTTATGCTCTTTCTTGTCTAGTCTGCTGCTTATGTTTTCTGCCCATGTGGAAAGTAATCCAGGCCCTATGAGCAAGGCTGAGACAGATGCTTTTGCATCAGTCATGGAAAAAATTTCTAAACTTGAGGAGGGGCATGGCTAATTTGCTTGCCGAATAGAGATTAAGTAAGGAGAGGTGTGCAGCCGCCGAGAATAAAATTCCGCTCTTAAATGCCAGAATTATCCGTTGTCTAACCAGTTGTCTAACCTTTCATCTAGGTATGATAGCACTGAAAATCAGATGCGACGCTGTAATCTTCTGTTTCTTGGTTTTGATGGCGCCGCTAACGAAGTTTCGGCTGCATCCGGACAAAAAATAATAAAGTTCTGCTCACGGAAGCTTCAAATTACTATAACAAATGACCATCTTGAGCTCGTTCATAGAATAGGCAGGCACAGTGACAATAAACGCAGGCCAATAATAGCAAAATTAACCTTTTCAAGGACAGAGAAAACATTATGATGTAAGCACGTAAACTCAAAGGATCGTCATTTGCTATCAGTGAAAAGTTTTGCCCAGCTACACGGCAGGCGAGATAACAGCTTATTGCATTCGTGAAAACCCAGAAAAAGCAATTGAAACTACACAGTTGACAGGCTGCGCATAGACAAAAAGACATGCATATTTGATATCGCTACTAGCTCTGTTATTCCTTCCAGTAGATAGCTCAGGGGCAGCACGAGTCCAAAACGCCATAATCGGTCTAACTACTATCATGCCTTTCCTACTCGATCATTATCGTTCACTAACATTCGAAGCCTTGTGCGTAAACGCGACCAGCTTTCTTCCTTCCTTGAAGATAGCAAATCTGACATACTAACATTACCTGAAACTTGGTTGTATTCGAAAATCTGATAAAGAAATATTTGAATGTGATCACGACTACAACATTCACAGGTATGACCGAAAAGATAAACGAGGCGGCGGCGTCCTTCTAGGAATAAGAAAAAACACTTCCATCTTATTTAATTAACTCATACACTAATCTAGAAATTATCTGGGCTGCATGCATGTTGTCATCCTCGCGAGTACTTATAGGTGGATGTTACCGACCTTCAAGTTCTACTAATTCCTTTATTAATGGCTTGCGCAGCAACATAGAATCAGTCACGAAGCTTCACCCGTTTGGTGCCAACCTTCTGCTAGGCGATTTCAATTTTGCTCTGATCGATTGGGTTAACTTATCTTCATCCTGTAATACTTCGACAGAATTCATCAATTTAACCTTAGATTTTAACCTATTTCAGGTTGTTACGCAGCCTAAACCGGGTAACAATATCTTATATTTAATCCTCACAACAGTACCTGAGACAGTTCATCACATTGTGTCGATTAATGGCTTTAGCGATCATTCCTTACTGCAACTAACTCACAACGTACCCTCATCTTTTACAGGTTTCGCTACTGAAAATATACGCGATTATAACCAAGCCAATTACGACGTTATGGATTCGGAATTAGATATATTCTTGTGCCACGTGCTATTACCTTAATTTCACAGTCGATCGGTGGAGGAGAATTGGATACTGTTGCTATTTCATTTAAGGAAGAGGTTGACCACTCGATACCTGGGTAATTAAAGTCACCCCCTGATATCAGTATGCATTTTGGGAACTGGGCTAAGACCTGTTGTAAAGCATCATTTAAAAAAATGAACAAATTCCAAACGGCTATCAGGTGGACGATAGCATGCACCAATGACACATTGCGTATGACTGATACATGCAGGGACCCACACTGTTTCAAGAGGAGAGTCGATTATCATTAGAGACGGCTGATAGTCATCTTTAATGACCACAATAACTCCGCCTTCTCGGAAGCATTCCCGGTCCTTTCGAAAGATTACAAAAGATGGGTCAAGTTCAAGTTTGCTGTTAGTGATGTCACTGGAAAGCCACGTTTCCGTACCTACTACTATATCTGAGGTGCAAGTATGTATGAGCGTTTTCAATGCATCAATTTTACGAAAAGGGCTGCGGAAATTTGCCAAGAGCAACGAGATTGCATGTATGGACGTAAGCTTACGCCTCTCAGTTGTTTTTCGTCAATTACTGGAAGGTTGGTTCCTTGCAGCAACCTGTACAACATAATTAGTGAGTGAATCAAACCGGTAAACAGAACCTTTAAAATGTAGAGACATAAAATGAATAGAAAAACGTTCGTTTCCTTGACGATTGCTCTTAGCAAACTCGCGCAACTTCCTACGAGCCAACTTAGGCGAAGATTTTTCGCCTACGTACCTTAGGCGAAAAGTCTTCTTCTATCCACACTTTAGGGGACTCGAGGTTTTTCGGTTTGTGGGCGTTTTGCAGGAGCTCTGTTTTAGATTTAAAGTTGAGGAATTTAATTATAATAGGACGGTGAAAACCGTGACGGCGCTGAATAATACGATGTGCATGTTCAATGTCTCCAACGTTAACCTTCAAGTGAGTGGAACAAAATTTCTTCACAATGGCTCCGAATTCGGCGTATCCTTCATGGCCCTCTTCGGGTATACCCTTGATCATAAGGTTGTTGCGCCTCATTCTGTTAGTTATGTCGTCCACAACATCGACGAGTTCTTCATTTGCTTTAGATATGTTTGTCTTAACTTCCTGAACAGAAGTCTTGACAGCGTCAAAGCGCATTTTAATTTCCGGTAGGCTACTAATTTTTGTTTTCAATGGCGGTGACCCGGGTATTTAGGCTTGCAATTTGTTCGTTAACTGGCTTCAAAACGGTTGAAATTTCTTCACGAAACTCTTTCAGAAAGGTCAGCACGTCCGCAATCTTGGGCCCGGGATTACTCTCCACGTCTCCAGCTCGAAGCAAGAGCAGAGCGAGACAAATGCACAGCAATGTCAATGAGGGTCTGGGGCTAAGCGGACGAATAAAGCACGAGCTGTCATGTAAAAGTTCAACCCCGCTGTGACTGCGGCTTGGAAACAAACCAATGCGTGCGCGGTATGTGCACAAATATCCACACCCATTTGAACATCAAAAAGGCATATATATATATATATATATATATATATATATATATATATATATAGTTGAAGAAACGAAGGAGCACACTTACGAAAATATCATTTTTAATGTTGTAACGTTTCGGCCGTGGCACGGCCTTCGTCAGAATACACACAGATACAAGTGCGCACCCGCTTTTATGGGCGTGCGCACGTGGGCATAATCAGCAGTACATGCGCGTGTACACTTGCAAATAATAACAGAAAAGTACAGCAGTAAGTATAACATACGCCGATAAATTATATGTATGAAATATCATTGTGGTATCACGATGATGGTACATGAAGTTACAGGATGATATCAATTGCGACATGGCAAAACTAGGAACAAATTGATTTGGCATGCTTTGTCAACTCTGTACAAGAATATACACATCAAGATATGGCAGACAGGCATGACATTTTGCCTGCGCTCTCGTTGATACCGGATGACACAGTGTTAAATTTATAAAATTCATAAATTTGAAATCTGAAATACGGCCGCCGTGGCAGGGTTTCGATCACGCGACCTCGTACTTAGTAGCCCACCACCATGGCCAATAAGAAAGAAAACTGTCAACTATGGCGCACTGCGAAAGATTTGGGTGAGGAGGAAAACAAAGAAGAGAGGGAAAATAGTACGTATTGGTGTTTTGTGGATTCGACCTATCTTTCTGAGAAGCGCGGAAAGCTAAATACTTTCGACTTCCTGCTCGTGTTGGGGCATACTTCATGCTATAGTGAGCTCTAAATACTTGGAAATTTTGAGGCTTCTGGCGTTGCGCACCAGAGAGGGAAAAAGAAAATGAAAGAGTTAGTGATAATAAAGATGGATATATGAAAGGTAAAGTTGTTACCCCGATGAGTTGAAGCGTCATCGAACTGCTGTCCACGCGGTGATACAAATGTGCTTAACTACTGGCGAAGGATTATCCACGTACTAAAACGAACGGAAAGTCAAGTCACATAACAGCATTTAACTTCTATAATTAATAATTCAGGACAGAAGTGGAGCTTCCGAAGAGCATGGTATTGAGTTCCTCCAGGGCAACACGGTATTGAAAAAAATGACAAACAGAAAACCGAATAAAAAAGAATTGTCACCCACCCTTTTCTCTTTAATATACTGTCCTCAACCTTACGTGTTCGCGCTGTACGTATTTGGAAAAACAGAAAGTGTTCCTGATAACCGCAAAACACCACTAAAACACGGAACAAGTGAATACTGGTAGAAAATCCCTATTTCTCTTGTTTTACCGCATGTTTCAACTATATTAAGGCCACAAATATGCGCAGCGACAAACTTTCTGTTCCATTATATATAGGGAACTTCGCTTTTGCACCCCACGGTTCTTGTGATCTCCCGACGTTCGTGCAAAAACACCTCCTACCGCCTTCTGCTGATCTCCATTGCGGAGATGTTTACTTTATCCCAGCTGTTCCTGAACTCCAGTCGTTCAAGGATAACACCGTTACCTAAATATACAACCAGGTAGATATCTTCACTTTCTGATGTAACATGTTGCGACGCTTCCTTATCTTTACCGCAGCAGGCCCATGCTCTTTCTTTCTTGGTGTATCTGGCTTTATAACAGCGCATTCTATGGCAATTCTGACCTTGCTCCGAAAAAAGATTTCCCTTGAGTTATCAAAACAAATTTCCCTCTTAATTACATTTTTACTTCTTAGTTATGCATAGCCGATTTCCTTACCAGTGCATCCACCTATGTGAATGTCCCCAGCCACTATACCATTGCGGTTAACGTTCTCCGTTGCTATGCTGCTTACTATGCTGGCGGAGTTCTGGCTAGTATGCTTCCTAGTTCTTAGTGCGACGCCTGCTACGCTCTTGGCGGTGGCTGATGTAGCTGTTAGCTGCCAGGGTTCTGTTCCTTCCGTGCAGCACCAGTTGCCAGGCATGCTGCTCCGCGCAGACATAGCGCTACCGCATACAGGTACACCATTGTCCGAGAAGTCCTAGCAAACGCTTGACCTTGCTTTTCCTGTCAATGCATTGCCCATCAGATGAAATTTTGAATCAATCAGTTGAAGCACAACTTCAACGGCGCGCTGTTCCTCTTATCGTTTGTATGCACCTACGTATTCACCGACTAAGCAAAGGCTGATATGTTTCAAACGTTCACTCAAATACATGTCTCTGGTATAAAATAGTATGTTGTTACATTAAAAGACCGAATTTGTGTTAGAAATCCTCTACTACTTTTCCTCCTTGACACAGTCACCGAAATTGCTGATGCAGCATTTCATAAAAATGCTGAAGTACTGCCAGAGTTGTTACGGCGGATGAGTAAGATAGTTTGCACGTAGCATTATTGAAGTGTCGGCTCTAAAGCAGACCGTAGGTTGTCGATTTGTGATACTATGTAGTGCGTGGACTTGAACAGTTCTGCGAACGAATGCCTTGCATAAAGTAGTGCAGAGTTATTATTGTGGCATGCAAGTGTTATTATAGCAAAGCAGCTAATGCGACAATAAGTGCTGTGTCACCTTATATGCCGGTTATTCACGGTTTTTGAAAGCACTAGATCACGATCACGGAGTTTATATTTTTTGAGAAAATGGGGGGGGGGGTTTGATTTTCAGTATGCAGGAAAAGATTGAAGTGTGCGCCTTTTAGTTTTGTACCAAACTGAATTTCGAACCCGCCTTTCCGGCTCGTTTAGAAGCTTTATGCAAAGTGGCTACAACGTTGCTCTACTTGCCTGAGAAATATAACAAAATACCAGAAATTTCAGATTTAGGTGGACACAGGGGCCGCTTTTTGAGACGCTTTACGGAGTTTAAAGCCTCTAGTATAATTACGTGCTTTAAAAACATGAAGCAAATACTCGTCTTCTCCAATCTTTCGTGCGTCATAGCAGACGCTTAGTTGGTTTTAAATTGTCTCCTCCGTGAAACGCGCGATGCACGTTCTTGATACTTCGTTCAATTACGAAGCATATTGTGAGTGACGAGCGATATATGTTCCCTCCGGCTAGATTTATTACTGTCTTTGTAGCAAACTACGTATCCAAGCGTAGCAGAGTGCCGTACTGCCGTTATCTGCAATCTATTCCAGAACCCCATACGGCAACATCAAAAGTCGCATAGTTGCAATTTGATGAAAACGGGGGAAATGTTAAGCGCAATGTCTGACGAAACTATGGTTTCCAGGCGTAATCGGAAGCGTTGCACATAATTGCACAACAGAGAAATTCAAACTTCGACATAGACATTTACAGAGATTCTTCACGCACGCTGCATTCATTCAAGGAGTGCCGAAATGGGCGGCGCAATCTTATGCGCTTGAATACGTGGACGATGAGTAGCATTAGCGTCGTTTTACTAACAGGCATGCAAGTAAATATGCCTTATGCACTTCGGCCTAGTGAGCTTTGATAAACACCCACAATGTAGCGATTTCAGCTGCTACACCTGTTGGCGGTACGATCCTGGGTTGTAGCCCGCTGAGCAGCGTCTGTGCTGCGGCGGCCAATCGAGCCTTAGTTTTCTCCGTGGCTCGTAACCGAATCCTGTGAACATCTTGGCCCAGAGCAGCTCAATGGGCAGATGGAAAGAATGGGCTGGAGCTAGAAAAGTGGTGACGTAACAACGATCTTGGTGTGAGTTTTGGATCACTTGTGCACATGACGCGATGTGTGATGACGCCAGAAGGTACATATGACAACCATGAGGCATGCCGTAGTGGGGGACTCCGAAAATTTCGACCACCTTGGGTTCTTTAACGTGCACCTAAATCTAAGTAAACGGCTGTTTTCGCATTTTGCCCGCATTGAAATGCGGCCGCCATGGCTGGGTTTCAATCGCGTGACCTCGTGCTTAGCAGCCCAACATAGCCAATAAGAAAGAAAGCTGTCAACCATGGCGCGCTGCGAAAGATTTTGGTGAGGAAGAAAACAAAGAAGAGAGAGAAGTTGTTTTGTATGAGTGTTTTGTCGAATCGACATCTCTTTTCGAGGAGGCGGCATGCTAAATACTTTCGAGTTTGTGCTCGTGTTGGGACATACTTCATGCTAGAGTGAGCTCCACAAACTTGGAGATTTTGAGGCTTCTGGCTCTGCCCAGTAGAGAGGGAAAAAGAAAATGGAAGAGTTCGTGATAATAAACATGCATATATGCAAGATAAGATTGTTACCACGATGAGTTGAAGCATCATCGAACTGCTGTCCACGCGGTTACACAAATGTCCTTACCCACTGGCGGCAGAGTGTTCACGTACTAAAATGAAATGAAAGTCGAAGCACACAAAATCATCGATCTTCTATAATTGTTAACCTACGACAGAAGTGGAGTTTCCCAAGTATTTTCTGGTGAATTCCTCAACATCAACATTGTAATAAAAGAACAATAAAACAGAAAACTGAATAAAAAAATTTTCTTCCACCATTTTCTCTTTAATGTACTGTCCTCCATCTTACGGGTTTCCGCTGAACTAATTTGCCAAAATAGAAAGTGTTTCTGATTGCCGGAGAGGCACATTTAAAAAAAGAAGAAACAGAAGAAAGCGGGACAACTTAATGCTGGTACAATATCTCAATTTCTTTATTTTACCGTATGGCTTAACTATCTTAACTATCGTCAAGCTTTCTGGTCCATTATAGAAAAGTTCGTTTTTGTGCCTCTCAGTTTTTTCTGCTCTCGCGGTTTTTCTGCCAACACACCTCCAACCGCGTTTTGCTTATCTCTATGGCCGACAAGTTTACTTTCCCGCTGCTGTCCCTGAAACCCAACCCATCATGAGTGCCAGCAGTTCCTAAACCTATAACCGGGTAGATATCTTCGCTTTCTGATATGACATGTTCCAACGCTTCCCTAGCTTTACCGCAGCAAGCGCATGCTTCTTCTTTCTTGGTGTATCTCGCTTTATAAATGCGTGTTCTAATGTATCCTGACCTTGCTGCGAAAGAAATTGTACTCTTGATTTATCAAAAAATGTTTCTCTCTTAGTTTCATTTTCACTTCTTAGTTATTCATAGCCGGTTTCTTTACCAGTGCCTCCGCCTAGGTGATTGTCCCCTGCCACTATACCCTTGCGGTTAGCATTATTTTCTGCTGTGTTGTCTACTATACCGTCGCGTTCCCGTTGCTAAGCTTCATAGTTGCTAGTACGATGCCTGCTACGCCAATGGCGGCGCTCGTAACGTTGGTGGTAGCCGGGACGGTGTTCCTTGTGACCAGCATAACTTGACACGCATGGTGCTTCGCGTAAACATGAATCTCCCGCATACAGATACAACATCGTTCGAGAGTTTCTAGCAAATGCTTGACCTTGCTTTTCCTGTCAAGGCATCGCCCGGCGGGCGAAACTTTGAATCAGTAGAGTGCAGAATAACTTCAACGGCGCGCTGTCCCGCTCATCGTTTTATGCGAAGCATATTACTAGAGCTCAACCCAGCTCCTCAGGCGCGGCGGTGTCGCCTTCAAGGCTGACCACGTGACACCGTGACGTCACGACAGAGGAGAAACGCGGCTCCAACTCGCGCCGTCGCTCGCGGCGTCGCGGCGGTATATAAGCAGCTGCGCTTGTTTCTAGGTGGCTTTGGCTCAACTCTTGCAAGATGGGCTGGGTGGGAATCGAACCAGGGTCTCCGGAGTGGGAGACGGAGACGCTACCACTAAGCCACGAGTACGATACTTCAAAGCGGTACAAAAGCGCCTCTAGTGAATGCGGTGTTGCCTTAGAAACTAGCTGTTTCTAAGGCTCAGGCGTGCGTCGCTTGCTCAGGCGCACATTTCGTTGCCGCGCCGAACGCTGCGTTGATCGACGCTCACCGCGTCCAATGCGGGGCGCGTAGTCGCTGCGCCGTAGCCCATTGTCTTACACCCCTTGGCGGGTCGACGGGAAGGCTGTCGCGTTCCACTCTTGAAGGCGAAGCAGAGTAACGAATGAGTTGTTTCTTCGTCTAGCCGAACCAAATATAGCCAAGCAACAGCAGTTCGCCAGGCTAAACAGTGGTTCAACAACTAAAATAAAGGCTAGTATGCTTCGGATCCTGGGCTTAACCTTAGCTAAGCCACAGCCATTTTTTTTGTGCCCCTATGTATTACCCGTCTCAGCAAGGGTTGATATTTTTCATAGGTAAACTCAATTACACGTCGCTTGACTAAAATAATATGTTCTTAATCTAAAAGACACAAGGTATGATGGAAATCCTCTATAAGTTTTCATCCTTGGACCCATCCCCGCAACTGCTGATGCGGCATCTCATAAAAATTCTCAAGTATTGCAAGAGTTGTAGCGTCGGCTGAGTGAGGTAGCTTGCACGTAGCATCATAGGAGCATCGGCTCCGAAGCAGTCTGGCTGTCGCCGCATTGTTTTACTGTGTAGCGCGAGGAATTGAACAGTAATGCGGACGTATGCCTTGCATAAAGTATTGCAGAGTTTTTAATTTTGTGTCATCCGTGTAATACAGCGAAGCAGCTAATGCGACAATAAGTGCCATGGAACGTTATATGCCTGTTTTTAGCGGTTTCTGAAAGTACTAGAGTACTCAGGAAGTTTATATTTTTCAGAAAATGTGCGGTTTGTTAGGTACACTATGCAGGAAAAAATTGAAGTGTGTGCCTTTTAGTTATTGACCAAATTAAAATTTCAAAGTCTCGTTTCCGGCTTGTTTAGCAGCTACGGGCGACAGCTGCAAGCGGTGCGATGGCGATGGCTGTCGCGCTCGCTCGTCGCCTACAAGTCGTACTCCGTGCGAGTGACGATTATGAGCGACGTCTACCCGGTGTTGCCGCTGTGAGGGCTGCAAAAAGGCGGCAAAACCAGCGTGACGCGTGCTTTAGTAATTTAGGTAGATGTATATTACTGTAAAAAGTAGCATAAAATATTTCCGAAGGTCTTGCAATAGGTTCTTATCCTTGCACGTATAAAAATTCAATCGTTTGCTAGTTCCGCGAGCCAGTCGGTGGTACTTAAGCGATGTACATCCAGTTCCGGCTTCGCTATATTGGCTGGTCACTCATAGCACTTCCGGAAGACGAGCCACGATTTCTAAATTTCCAGAACCGAACGATCTGTTCAAGCGACGGCCCGTTTTGTCGCGCGAAGCCGTCGCTCGTCGCCGTCGCGCACTAAATCGCTCTCGCGGTGTTTAGCCCTAAGACTGAACTGTTTTTGCTCATGTATTGAAATGGTGTGATTATTTGTCTGATTTTATGTCTCCCGTTGTGGCTTTCGAGCAGGGTGGTTATGTCAACGACCTCGGTGGATTGTCAAGCAGCGTGTTATGCATCGGCATCGAATATTACGGATGCTGCGTGGAATTAGAATTGCAGGGGCGCTTTGCATACGCCTAATGTTTTGGACATCTCTGTGAATTTGCTCATGTAAGTTGGCATTTCAGTGTTATGTCATATGAACAGCTAAATACCCTTCCTCTAAGGGTTACAAGCGTAATGCGTGTATCTTGCCACTGCGTGGCAGATCAAAATGTGTTTATCGCTTCAATATTTTTGTGAAGAAATAAAGTATAAAAATAAGACGTTGCTTTGATTACGTGTTACCAGTCGTCTGTCATGCACAAAACACAGAATTGGTCCAATAAACTAATAACTGCGGTCTAACTGCAACATTTAGATGCTTCAAGAAGTTAAAATGCTAGATTTCAAACTGCGGCAGTAGTCGAGTCTGCCAAAAATGAATTCCATTGAGCACCTCATAAATGAAAGTAAGTTCGCGCCTTTTAGTAAGCATAGATGCAGGCCGCAGTGAACTTTCATGTTATTATTGAAATGTGGGTAAGCTTGCCATAACAAGCCTTGTTGCCCTTTCTTATAGGCACATCCAATGATATCCATTGAACTGAAGGATCATATTTTCATCCCTACTGAGCGTCATGTTTGCAGATATGATACTCAAATTATGGCTTCAGCAGTGGCACAACCAGATATAGTGCGGGGGGCACACTGGGCACGTGCTTAGGATGTGTCACAAGTGCTGTATGTGACAGACCAGACTAATGACAGACTTATGACATCAGACAATAACCAATATTCTGTTCATTAGCAGGTTATTTTCACATTCTTGCTGAGTGAGGATGAACTTTCGGTTATTTCTTTTTTGTTTAAATCTAAAAATTGATGTTAGCTCAGCAGTTGACTGTTGCGGTAATTTAGATGTTTCGCATGTACTTCAGTTGGAAGACTAAGCGCTAAGACTTTCCTTTAGTGCCATGACCTTGACTATATTGGTGTTGTTTTACTCCATGTCCTCGTGTTGACTTTTGCACGCCATATTTTTCAGGCACCCGCCTTATATAAGGCAAGAAGGCAGCTGCAAGGACACAAGGATGTCAGAGAGCCTGCCCAGCGCGACTCCATGTTGTGCAGAGGAGCGCACGCCAAAGAATCACAATACGTTGCCATGCAATTCGAGCGCGGAAACTAGAATGTGGGTATATTGGCTGTACTATAAGACTAAATGTCAACAATATAAGAAGGCAGTATGTCACACCAAGATGAAAATTTTCACGTGCTCTAGGCAGCCTTCTTAATATGGTATATTTATGTAATGTGTCTGAAGGGAAAGTCAAAATCAAGTGTGCTCTCTTTACACCAACAGATAGGAGAAAGTGTTATTGGAAAGTTAGAAACATGTTTAAAAACGCTGATTGGTTTTGTGAGTAGTGGCTGCTTTTTGTCTTGCTTTTCAATAGATATATCCGTGAGATAAAGAAATAGTGGTACAATGAAGGTTCATATTTGCTTAATGACACGATACATACTTGCAATGAGCAGGGTGCATGTGTTCACTATAAGAATCAACAGCTCATGCTTCGATAGGTGCTTACTTACATTTAAATTTTAACAGCTTTAATAGCTTACATTTACCAGCACGTGAATTTAAAGGTGGAAATACGAACCACTGTGATTCTGTATTTCATATCCTTACATGAAGCAGACAGATTTTCATCTTTTCCCTTTTATCTATTTTACACCTAAGTTTAGAATTATGGCTTTCTTTTACGTTCCAGAAAGGGGAAGCATTGGCGGAAGAGAATCCCCTGTTTAAGAAGTCATTATCGTTTACATGCATGCTCAAGAAACCAGTTCATTGGAACCGCTCGTGCCTCCCGAAGCGAAAGCAAGGAACGATTAGGTCCTTTAACTGTGTACACCGTGGTGCACACCATACGTCTTAGAAGCCTTGGAATTGAAAATTATTTTTAAAATCTAAAATTGTGGTTTTTCCTGCTTTGAACTAGTCATATGGAAGCTTCTGGCAGGTATTTGATATTTTGATTAGGGTGACTCAATCTACTTGCCAACCAAGTATACTAGTGGAGGTTGAGATGCGTTCAATCCACGCAACTGAGAGCATCTGAAGAGAACGTTTGTTCATCAATTGGTGGATGTGAACATATAGTGTTAAGCAAAAGCCCCTTAGTTTCATGGCTTCTGTAGATATAATTTTTGTAAGGCAAAATAAAATAAAGCTTTTTCGCACATCGTAAATTTCTGGGCTGTGAACTCTGTGCAAATAAATTTCTGGACTTTAGATAGAGTGCACAGTGAGGCGATGTATGAATCTTCCCAGACACATATGTACTTGTTTTGAGACGAAGAATATGTGAAGTGCGATATTTTTTGTTTAGCGCATTTCTACCACGGTTTCTCTACCACGGTTGCGCTTCGAAACCACGGCGCTGCAAGTTTGCTTCAGAGACTTTCCTTTACTTCCCTCTTCTCCGCCCTTAAACTGTCTCTCTTAACCACTACACGCAGAGACAAAGCAACAGCGCGCGCTTTAGATCCTATAGATGAGATGAATATTTACAAATATTATTAGGGTTATAATTATATTCGAGTGCTGATTGCCGTGTTATAGTTTGTTAACGAAGCTTCCCCTCAAGTCTAAATATTTAAGGCAGTTTGTCGTGTGCGTATCATGGACACACATGCTTATATCGCCTTCCGTTTCCCTACCATGGTTGCGCTTTAAGACCACGGCGCTGCAATATTGCTTTCCTCTCCTTCCTTCTTCTCCGCCCTTAAACTGGCTCTCTTAACTACTACACGCAGAGACAAAGCAACAGCGCGCGCATGCGATCCCATAGATGAGATGAATACATATATATAGAAAAGTATCAGTCATAGCTCTCGTAGTATAGCCTTCTGAGCCGTTTCCTTTTTTTTCCTTTTTTCTTTGAAAGAAGTCCTATTAGGGTTATTATAATTACACGAAGGTATTTCGCCCTCGCCAGCAGCAGTACTTGAGATAGCTATTCCGGCGGCTAGCTTCCCAAGCTATGCGTGCCGCCCTCGCACCTGTTTAAGCTTTTCCTAGACGCTAGAGCTATACTATGCCCGCGCAACCTTGAGCGATCGGAAAGCGCGTTTTCCACTCTTGGCCGGCGGAGAGGGGAGGCGTCGTTCCGGCCGCGAAGCTCTCCACATCTCAGTAAGGTGCCTGGTGGTGGTCTGTGCTGACGATGCCCTCTCTGTGAGCGCATATTTCCCCCCTCATCTTTTAAGAGATTCAATACATACAAGCATTTGTCTCGCAAACCAGATTTATTTCAAGGGAATTTTCCACGTCTCAATACTTTCTCTCGTCGTATTCGAGTGCTGATTGCCGTGTTATAGTTTGTTAACGAAGCTTCCCCTCAAGTCTAAATATTTTAAGGCAGTTTTCCTAGCCTCTAAAGCCGCTCGAGTTCACGCTGCTCCTCTGGCGGCCATTTTCCCAAGAAATTATGCCTTCCAACCACTCAGCCATTCCAACCACTCCAACCATTCCAAAAATCGACGGTCGCGGACAACATCAGTCCCTTTCCCACATAAGTATGAGGCTCGGAGCAGGAGCTATGGCGCTTGAAAGTAACCGTTGGCTTGACGAACCAACCGACTGAGCTACCTTTCCGGGCAACATTGAAGGATCACGAGTTCAAATCACGTGTTATGTTCCTTTTTTCCCTTTTTCCTTAATGTATCTTCCTTCATTTTATCACTGTACGGAAACCCTCCTAAAAAATACAAACTTATATATCCTCAATTATGTGTGGCCACACATGTGCAGGTCATAAATACCAGGTTCTCTAGCCGAGTGCCATCCATGCGGTATAACCGAGCTCAGATTGGTCCACCTTGACTGATCAAATAGGGCACCACTGTAGGATAAATGAGGCGTACAACTCCTGCGGGACCCGCCGTGGTTGCTCAGTGGTTATGGTGTTAGACTGCTGAGCACGAGGTCGCGGGATCGGACCCCGGCCACGGCGGCCGCATTTCGCTGGGGGCGAAATGCGAAAACACCCGTGTACTTAGAATTAGGTGCACGTTAAAGAACCCCAGGTGGTCGAAATTTTCCGAGTCCTCCACTACGGCGTGCATAATCAGAAAGTGGTTTTGTCACGCAAAACCCCATAATTCAAATTTTAATTTAAATCCTGCGGGGACGGTAGAGTATCCGTCTCCAGTGCAAGAGGACCGTGATTCAAATCCCGGTGCCGCGCAGTTCTCCACCGGAAAATACAAAAAAACCGTGTGTTGAGAAAATTGCACAAACAGGCCTGGAGTGCCGCCTGATGCCGGTGACCAGAACCGGTAACGCACTCTCTCACCAGAGCAGGATTGGCCACCCTGGTGCAGTACTTGGCCACAACCTCCTATATGAATACAACAGTCAAACCCCGGCCCTCAGTCCCCAGCAGCCGCGAAGCAACTGACCACGGCGGCGGTCAGATCTGTGACGCTGCAGAGGGTACTAAGAATACCTGGCTCCGGACAGGCCGCCATTGGAATCTGAACCTGGCAACGTTTAACGTTAGAACGCTATCTAGTGAGGCGAGCCTAGCAGTGTTATTGGAGGAATTAGAGGGTAGTAAATGGGATATAATAGGGCTCAGTGAGGTTAGGAGGACAAAAGAAGCATATACAGTGCTAAAAAGCGGGCATTTACTGTGTTACCGGGGCTTAGCGGAGAGACGAGAACTAGGAGTCGGATTCCTGATAAATAAGGAAATAGCTGGTAACATACAGGAATTCTATAGCATTAACGAGAGGGTGGCAGGTCTTGTTGTGAAACTTAATAAGAGGTACAAATTGAAGGTGGTACAAGTCTATGCCCCTACATGCAGTCATGATGACCAGGAAGTCGAAAGCTTTTATGAAGACGTGGAATCGGCGATGGGTAAAGTAAAAACAAAATACACTATACTGATGGGCGACTTTTATGCCAGTGCAGGCAAGAAGCAGGCTGGGGACAAGTCAGGGGGGGAATATGGCATAGGCTCTAGGAATAGCAGAGGAGAATTATTAGTAGAGTTTGCAGAACAGAATAATATGCGGATAATGAACACCTTTTTCCGCAAGCGGGTTAGTCGAAAGTGGACGTGGAGGAGCCCGAATGGTGAGACTAGAAATGAAATCGGCTTCATACTCTGCGCGAACCCTGGCATCATACAAGATGTAGACGTGCTTGGCAAGGTACGCTGCAGTGACCATAGGATGGTAAGAACTCGAATTAGCCTAGACTTGACGAGGGAACGGAAGAAACTGGTACACAAGAAGCCAATCAATGAGTTAGCGGTAAGAGGGAAACTAGAGGAATTCCGGATCAAGCTACAGAACAGGTATTCGGCTTTAACTCAGGAAGAAGACGTTAGTGTTGAAGCAATGAACGACAAACTTGTGGGCATCATTAAGTAGTGTGCGATAGAAGTCGGTGGTAACTCCGTTAGATAGGATACCAGTAAGCTATCGCAGGAGACGAAAGATCTGATCAAGAAACGCCAATGTATGAAAGCCTCTAACCCTATAGCTAGAATAGAACTGGCAGAACTTTCGAAGTTAATCAACAAGCGTAAGACAGCTGACATAAGGAAGTATAATATGGATAGAATTGAACACGCTCTCAGGAACGGAGGAAGCCTAAAAGCAGTGAAGAATAAACTAGGAATTGGCCAGAATCAGATGTATGCGTTAAGAGACAAAGCCGGCAATATCATTACTAATATGCATGAGATAGTTCAAGTGGCTGAGGAGTTCTACAGAGATTTATACAGTACCAGTGGCACCGACGACGGTAATGGAAGAGAGAATAGTCTAGAGGAATTCGAAGTCCCACAAGTAACGCCGGAAGAAGTAAAGAAAGCCTTGGAAGCTATGCAAAGGGGGAAGGCAGCTGCGGAGGATCAGGTAACAGCAGATTTGTTGAAGGATGGTAGGCAGATTGTTCTAGAGAAACTGGCCATCCTGTATGCGCAATGCCTCATGACTTAGAGCGTACCGGAATCTTGGAAAAACGCTAACATAATCCTAATCCTTAAGAAAGGGGACGCCAAAGACTTGAAAAATTATAGACCGATCAGCTTACTGTCCGTTGCCTACAAAGTATTTACTAAGGTAATCGCAAATAGAATCAGGAACACCTTAGACTTCTGTCAACCAAAGGACCAGGCAGGATTCCATAAAGGCTACTCAACAATAGACCATATTTACACTATCAATCAAGTGATAGAGAAATGTGCAGAATATAACCAACCCTTATATATAGCTTTCATTGATTACGAGAAAGCGTTTGATTCAGTCGAAACCTCAGCAGTCATGGAGGCATTACGGAATCAGGGTGTAGATGAGCCATATGTAAAGATACTGGAACATATCTATAGCGGCTCCACAGCCACCGTAGTCCTCCACAAAGAAAGCAACAAAATCCCTATAAAGAAAGGCGTCAGACAGGGAGATACGATATCTCCAATGCTATTCACAGCATGTTTACAGGAGGTATTCAGAGGCCTGGAGCGGGAAGAATTGGGGATAAAAGTTGATGGAGAATACCTTAGCAACTTGCGATTCGCTGATGATATTGCCTTGCTTAGTAACTCAGGAGACCAATTGCAATGCATGCTCACTGACCTGGAGAGGCAAAACAGAAGGGTGGGTCTGAAAATTAATCTGCAGAAAACGAAAGTATTGTTTAACAGTCTCGGAAGAGAACAGCAGGTTACGATAGGTAGCGAAGCACTGGGAGTGGTAAGGGAATACATCTACTTAGGGCAGGTAGTGACCACGGATCGGGATCATGAGACTGAAATAACCAGAAGAATAAGAATGGGCTGGGGTGCGTTTGGCAGGCATTCTCAAATCATGAACAGCAGGTTGCCACTGTCCCTCAAAAGGAAAGTGTATAACAGCTGTGTGTTACCAGTACTCACATATGGGGCAGAAACCTGGAGGCTTGCGAAAAGGGTTCTGCTGAAATTGAGGACGACGCAACGAGCTATGGAAAGAAGAATGATGGGTGTAACGTTAAGGGATTAGAAAAGAGCAGATTGGGTGAGGCAACAAACGCGGGTAAACGACATCTTAGTTGAAATCAAGAAAAAGAAATGTGCATGGGCCGGGCATGTAATGAGGAGGGAAGATAACCGATGGTCACTAATGATTACGGACTGGATTCCAAGGGAAGGGATGCGTAGCAGGGGGCGGCAGAAAGTTAGGTGGGCGGATGACATTAAGACGTTTGCAGGGACAACATGGCCACAATTAGTACAGGACCGGTGTAGTTGGAGAAGTATGGGAGAGGCCTTTGCCCTGCAGTGGGCGTAACTAGACTGATGATGATGATGATGATGATGAACCACTTCAGTCCGAAAAAAGCTTTGCTTTCAGGTAGTTGCTTAATTGTGCAAGTATATGCATAGTCGCATGCAAAATCCACGTGCATGGAAGGGATACGTGAAACAGAATGCTGTCATTCTGAATTTATGTTTTGCTTTTTTGTTTGTTTTTTTCGTGCACTTCCCAGCCTGTATTTATGCTTATGTCGCCTTTGATTAATCATATTCATCATATCTGCTTTTTGGTGCACATCTGAAGCAATGCTATACCTTAGTTAGATTGCATATTCAATGACTCACCATAATTCATCCTGTAATGATGGAAGCTCCTCCTCAGAAGTATAGCATTCCTACCGTAATGGGAATAAAAAGCTACCACACATGACAAGAAATTTGATGCGTTATATTTTAATGCCAATGCTCCTTGCAGTTTTCTGCTCATTTGCTACACACTAGATAATATTGTAAATTTGATTTCATTTATTTCTGTGAAAGTGTAACACAATAATGCCAACAGCACCAGGAAGCTACTTTCGGGAGGAGGCCAACCGAATAAGAAATATGATACGCCTCTGTACCGCTTTGAGACTGGCAAGATATTGCTGCAGTACCACGACACGCCACACTGAGAAACAATGGGTGTAGCCAATACATGAATAGCTATATGTGAAATATAAGCAAAGCAAGCTAGACATGCTGCCTTACATGAGAATGTACAACACATTTCTAAATGCACCGTACTCTTATTGAGGAATATCCACACGCTGTACAGGACGCTATCGAATGAGCTACTGTCTTAGAATAAGGGACACAAAAAAGTTTCTTGCACAATTTATCTAGATTACCAGCTCCATGCTTAGCAGCTCATCTGGTAACCTCTGCCATATAAGTGCATGCGTTTTCTACCAGTAATGTGGCACATATTTCTCTTCGATCAGAGTGTCAATACTTTGTGAGTTTGCAGACGTTTGTTCTGTTTACCTTCCCTTGTATGCTTTATTTTTCAAAAGAAGGAGCCAATCGAAATTAAATGATATTTCTAGACTAATACTGAAAAAACTTTGAGAATATACATATGCTTTATTACAAGATGTGTTCTAAAATTTGTGGGCATCATTGTAATCTGATTTTATGTGTTTGTCAGTATGTTTATGAAATTATTATTAGGTTTGTCTTGTCACTGATTAATAAAGATTTTTACTTTTTACGAGATAATGTTTCATTTGAGTAAGTCGGCAAGTACAGATTACATCCCATTCACCAAGCAGTTTGTGCAGGAGCTGCTTGTGAAGGAATTAAATATTCCCAACCTTTAAGCATTGCGATTGCCTTCAAACATAGCCATGGATCTACATCGTGATTTCACACTGTTGGGAAGAGTACTAGCACTCTGTTCATAAGGGGTATAACCACTCTGTTTGGTAGAGTAGAAACACTCGGCTTGTAGGCGTAGAAGTACTCGGTTTGGAGGAGTAGAAGCACTCCGTCTGCGGGAGTACTATTACCCCTGTGGAGAGAGTGTTAGCACTCCGGAAGAGTACTAGCACTCCCTTCTGGTGGAGTAACAAAACTCCATGAGGAGGAGTTGTCCTACTCTCTCTCAAAGAGGGTCGATCTGCTCTCTAAAAGAGAGTCAAATATGGGACAAGCAGATATTCCCTCAAAGAGAGTCCCGGAACTCTCTTAGCTTTTAAAGTGTGCGAGGTGCGTAGTTGGTTTTAAACGGTCTCCTCCGTGAACTGTCCGAGACACGTTGTTCATACTTCGTCTGAGTTGGAAGCATATTTTAAATTACGAGAGATAAATTTTCTCTCCCCTTACATTTACTACAGTCTTTGTAGAAAGTTGCTGTAGCGTTGCAGAGTCCCGTACTGCCGTTATCCGTAATGTTTCCTCGAGCCCCTAAAAGACAGCTGGAAAACAGACAGTTTCGATCCGGTGAAAATGGGAGAAATGCCAAGTCTGATGCTTGACGAAGCTATCACTTCCTAGCATAATCCGAAGCGTTGGACATAATTGCACAGCAAAAACATTCACACTACGACATTGACATTTATATGAGTGGGCTTTGCGGCGCGTCAGCGATGGTTCATGCTTAACAACCGCTCCTTTTTACCATGCAGTTCCTTGGCCTGGCGTCGAGTGGTCTTCTGGATTTTGCCTTGGGAAGCCCTGCTGATTCCATTACCTTGCTGCCGAAAAGCGGTGACTTCATGTACTCACCTGGAACCATCCCGTGCTTCGTGCGACGGCCTTCTCTGGTTCACGCCACTGCGCCTGCCGTGTGCGCATATGTATCAATCAAGCCTTGTCATCTGCCGTCGGTGACTTTCCTTCCGCCGTGGTATCTCACCGCGGGTTCCTGTTCCGCTTTTGCTACTACGTCATCACTTCCGTCAAGACAACATATATTGCCTCCCCAGAGCCACCTCGCTTTCAGTGGGCTTGGGGGCACGTCAACGATGGTTCATGCTTACCAACGGCTCCTTTTTGACATGCAGGTAACTAATAGTTACTCCCTTTTTGCTAGGAGAACTAGTTCTAGAACGTTGCTCGTGCTGCCAAGCCCACATTCAATTTGCACCAGCGTTTACGACTGTTCTTGCATTCTGTTTCACGTGTTAATAATGCCTGGTGATGTTGAATTGAACCCAGGCCCCCTTCATGCTGCTGACGCGGTAAACTCCGAACTACTGACCAGTTTACGACAGCTTCAATCTGCGCAGTCAGCTATTCTAGACCAACTTAGATCCATTCAAGTAACCTTGTCAGGCCCCGAAGAACGATTTCTTGAATTCAACTCTAGATTGGCCAAAATCGAAACTGAGTGCATAGCACTCGCGGCTACCAAGGCTGACGTTGACACGCTACGTTCAACAACTGCGGCTTGCATGGCCAATGTGGCTGTTCTGACTGCCCGCGCGGACGCTGCCGACAACAGATCTCGTCGTTGTAACCTTGTTTTTTATGGGCTAAAAGATTGTCCGAATGAAACTTGGCGAGAGTCCAAAAAACTAATCAATGATCACTGCATCCAGCACCTTCAGTCTCCTATTCAGCCACGTGAAATTGAACGCACTCATAGACTCGGAACTTATCACCATGGTAGGTCCAGATCAGTAATTGTTAAATTCGCTCACCTCAAAGATAACGACCACACCCTTTCACTAGCTAATAAATTCAGAGGAACAACTTTCGGCATTTCCGAAGATTCTTGCCCCGCAGTTCACCTAGCTCGTAAGCGCCTCATTGAATTCCGAAAGACGAACAATATCCCATGTAAATTACGTTACGACAAACTCTTTTCCGGTAACAAAACCTACATTTTCGACCAGCAAGCCGATAAGGTATTTACGCGCAAAACTTAGCAATTACCTAAGGCGAACCCTCATTCCACCCCTCCTAGTCCTTCTTCTTTGCTTTTTGTTCACTAATATCCGCAGTATCATTCCAAAGGGTGATTATTTATGTGGCCTCATCAGCTCGTCTTCAAGTAATGTTGTCTGCCTAACAGAAACATGGCTTAATTCATCGGTTCTAGATTCCGAGATCCTGCCCCTCCTTCCCGATTTCGACATCTTTCTCAAAGATCGAGCCGATGATACTCGTGGTGGTGGTGTCCTGATCGCCACGAGTCATCACCTACGTTGCATCCCGGTTACCATATCCTCATCTCTTGAACTGCTTTGGCTTTATTGTACAGCATCCTCCCGCGAATCTTGCTTGGCATTTGCTATCGCCCTCCTTCTACTAACTCTTCATTTTTGCCGCTTTTCCACGACACCTTATGCAAGATAACTACGTCATATCCTAACACGCCTGTGCTACTATCAGGCGATTTTAACTTTTGTCTCATCTAGCTTCCTCAGTATCAAAAAATAACATGGCTAACGAGTTCGCGAACACGTGTCTCACATTTGGATTAACCCAAGTTGTCAGTCATCCCACTCGCACTACAGACCATTCCTCTAATATCTTGGATTTGGTACTAACTTAACACCCTAATAACCTTTCCCTTCTCTCGTACCTGAATGTCCTCAGCGACCATAAGATACTGCAAGCTTCTTTTTCATGCCATATATCTAATCAAACCAAAAAAAAAACACCCACGCTTTACGACAGAAGCAATTATGATAGCATGATCCGAGATTTACCGACTTTTTATGATAGACTCACAGCTGACTTATATCTTCGTTCACTTCTGAGTTCTTGTGTCTTGTTAAATTATACGTTCCTACCATAGCAATTAATGAACGGAAACAGTCCCCATGGTTTAACAACACACTAAAATGACTGCACAAGAAAAAACGGCCCTTCTGTTCTGCAAACTCTTCTCAATCCGAACTTAAGTGGGAAAAATACTACCTTGCCGTGCAACAATATGACACGCAGGTCCTAAGGCCAAACATGGTTTTTTTTTTCAACCACGCTGCCCTCTATGTTGCACAATAACCCAAAACATTTCTGGCATTGTACTAATCCCCAGTCGTCCAACACTGTTTTTCTACTTGACAGTTCTGGCTCCCCAGTTCCCAAAACCGAGGTCGATGAAGCTTTAAACACTGCATTCTCTTCTGTTTTAACTAATGACTACCCTGAAATTCTTCCCACATTACCACCTTTGACTTATCCTTCAATGGCAAACATTACTTTTAATGCGAATGGAATTGTTAAAATTATAGATTCCTTAAAAAATTCGTCCTCGTGTGGTACCGATGGCATTAACTCCAGGGTTATAAAATGCACTAAGCATATTAGCAGTCTTTTTCTAACGCTAACATTTCAAGAGTCTCCCACAACGGGATCAGCTCCCACTGACTGGAAATTTAGTAAAATAATTCCCATCTTTAAAAAAGGTGATCGTACAAATCCTAGAAACTATCGTCCAATTTCAATCACCAGTGTTTGCTCGAAACTGATGGAGCACGTTATACATTTCCACATTGCCACTTTCCTTTCATCTGTAAATTTCTTTCATCCTAATCAGCACGGATTTCGCAAAGCTCATTCTTGCGGCACACAACTTGCTCTATTCCTACACGATTTGCATTCTCATCTTGATCGCAACATCCCCACTGACGCTCGCTTTCTGGAAAAAGCCTTCGATAAAGTGTCACATATTCTTCTCCCGCATAAACTCTCGCACCTTAGTCTTCACCCAGAAATCTTTAATTGGACCCGTGCATTTGTAACCGGGCGCCTTCAGTTTGTTTCCGCTAACTCGATCTCCTCAATCCTATCTCCCGTTCTATCCGGTGTGCCTCAAGGCTATGTCCTTGGGCCTCTCCTCTGCCTAATATATAGTAATGACCTTCCACTTAACTTATCATCCAACATACGCCTTTTCGCGGACGATTGCGTTTTATACCGACAAATAACAAATGCTTTAGAGTGAGCCGCTCTTTAGGAAGACCTCCGAATCCAGGCATGGTGCAGCAAATGGTACATGTCCCTCAATGTCAGCAAGTGTTCACACGTGTGCTTTCATCGACGTCGTAATTATTTAGTACCGTCCTACTCCCTTAACAACTGCACTTTAACGCAGTGTGAGACATTTAAATACTTAGGAGCGCATATATCTAGTGACTTATGTTAGATCCACCATATAAAACAGTTAACTAATTCCTGCAACCGATTACTGGGTTATCTACACCGTAACTTGTCATCAGCATCTACCTCAGTCAAACTACTAGCATATAAAACCTTAATCGAAACTAAACTAGAATATGCTTGTGCTATTTATGACAACCATCAGGCTAATATGATTAACACCATTGAAGCCGTTCAGAACCGAGCGGCCAGATTCATTCTTTCTGACTACTCCTATGACAAGTGTTTCAGCCTTCAGGAGAGCACGTTGTTGGGCGAGTCGGTCGTACATACTTAAAGAAGGGAATTGCGCTAAAAAAAGACACGGACGAGTAAGGACATGGACGGGCGCAAAAGGTTTCAGCCTTAAAATCCAGGTTGTTTCTTCCCTCGCTTGGCTCCCGCCGCAAAAGTGCTCGTCTTCTTTTATTTTTCAGGTTCTTTTATTCACAGCCCACAGGTAACCCGGTCATCATTCCAGCCCATCATTTTTTCCGCCACACACATCCTAACGCTGTGTATCTACCACGCGCCCATTCCATTACGTATCAACGTTCTTTTTTTCTATACACAGCCCGTGAATGAAATACCCTTCCTTCTGACATCGCCCTGATCACTGACATTTCTCGTTTCAAAGCTGCCATCGAAGACCATCTTTCAAGTCACATTACCTAACCTGACACGCCGTTGTTTCAATGCGCCCACCCCTCATGTAATGTCCTGTTCAGGGACCTTTGAGGTATAATAAATAAACAAATAAATAAATAGGGATGTGTTATCAACGCTACATGAAATCAGGAAGGGTAGAAATAGGCGGAGCGATCTTTTACGCTAAAATGCTTAGATTATGACCATTATTAGCTTGGTTTTACGAATAAGCATGCGATTAAATACACCTTAGGCACTTCGTCATCGTGAGCGACGATAAACGTCCATAATCTAGTGATTTCAGCTGTTACACCATTTGGCGATCCGCTCCGGGGTTGGAGCCCGCTTAGCAGCGTCTGTGCTGCGGTGGCCAATCGATCCTTTTGTTTTTTTCCGTGGCTCGTAACTGAATTCTGTAAACATCTGCCTCCAGGGCAGCTCAATGGGCAGATGGAAAGAATGGGCTGGAGCTAGAAAAGTGGTGACGTAACAACGATCTTGGTGTGAGTTTTGGATCACCTGTGCACATGACGCGATGTGTGATGACGCCAGAAGGTTCATATGACAACCATGAGGCATGCCGTAATGGGGGACTCCGAAAATTTCGACCACCTTGAGTTCTTTAACGTGCACCCAAATCTAAATACGCGGCTGTTTTCGCATTTCGCCCATCGACTTTCGCCCATCGCCCATCGACTGTCGATTCGACCTCTCTTTCTGAGGAGCCCGGCAAGCTAAATACTTCAGAGTTTGTGCTCGTGTTGGGACATACTTTATGCTAAAGTGAGCTCCAACGACTTGGAGATATTGAGGCATCTGGCGTTGCCCAGTAGAGAGGGAAAAAATGAGAGAGTTCGTGATAATAAAGATGCATATATGCAAGGTAAGATTTTTACCACGATGCGTTGAAGCATCATCGAACTGCTGTCCACGCGGTTACACAAATGTCCTTAACCGCCGATGAAAGATTTTTCACGTAATAAAATGAACGAAAAGTCGACGCACATAAAAGCATTTATCGTTTATAATTGTTAACTTACGACAGAAATTGAGTTTCCGAAGTAATTTCTGCTGAATTCCTCCACAGAACCACGGTAATAGAAGTACAATAAAACAGAAAACTCAATGAAAGAAAAATTTTCATCCACCATTTTCTCTTGAATGTACTGTCCTCCATCTTGCGGGTTTCCGCTGAACTAATTTGCCAAATAGAAAGTGTTTCTGATTGCCGGAAAGGCACCGTAAAAAAAAGAAGAAGGAACAAAGCAAAGCGGGACAACCTAATTCTGGTACACAATCTCTATTTTTTTATTTTGCCGAATATCTTAACTATCTTAAGATGAAAAATATGCGCGGCGTCAAGCTTTCTGTTCCATTATAGTGAACTTTGTTTTTGTGCCTCTCAGATTTTTTGTGCTCTCCCGACGGTTCCGCCAACACACCTCCAACCGCGTTTTGCTGATCTCGATTGCCGACACGTTTACTTACCCGCTGCTGTCCCTAAACCCCAGACCATCAAGAATGCCAGTGGTACCTAAACCTACAACTGGGTAGATGTCTTCGCTTTCTGATATGACATGTTCCTACGCTTCCCTAGCTTTACCGCAGCAAGCGCATGCTTCTTCTTTCTTGGTGTATCTTGCTTTATAACTGCTGGCTCCACTGCATCCTGACCTTGATGCGAAAAAGCTTTCTCTTGATTTATCAAAAAATGTTTCTCTCTTAGTTTAATTTTTACTTCTTAGTTATTCATAACCGGTTTTCTTGCCAGTGCCTCCGCCTAGGTCATTGTCCCCAGGCACTATACCCTTGCGGTTAAAATTCTTTTCTGCAGTGTTGTCTACTATACCGTCGCGTTCCCGTTGCTAAGCTTCATAGTTCATAGTGCGACGCCTGCTACGCCAATGGCGGCGCTCGCGACGTTGGCGATAGCCGGGATGGTGTTCATCATCACGGCTATCGCTAACGGCGACCAGCATCCCTTGCCACGCGTGCGGCTTCGCCTAAACATGACGCTCCAGCATACAGATACAACATCGTTCGAGAGTTTCTAGCAAATGCTTGACCTTGCTTTGCCTGTCAAGGCATCGCCCGTCGGGCGAAATTTTGAATCAGTAGAGTGCTGCAGCACTTCAACGGCGCGCTGTCACGCTCATCGTTTTTGTGCCCCTATGTATTACCAGTCTAAGCAAAGGTTGATATGTTTCAATATAAACTCAATTACACGTCTCTTCACTAAAATAAAATGTTCTTAAACTAAAACACACAAGATATGATGGAATTCGTCTATTAGTTTTTGTCCTTGAACCAGTCCCGAAATTGCTGATGCGGCATTTCGTAAAAATTCTCAAGTATTGCCAGAGTTGTTATGGCGGCTGAGTGAGGTAGCTTGCACGTAGCATTATTCAAGCATCGGCTGTAAAGCATTCAAGTGATTGCCGCGTTGTTTTGCTATGTAGCGCGAAGAATTGAACAGTAATGCTGACGTATGCCTTGTATATAGTATTGTAGAGTTGTTCATGTTGTGTAATCCATGTGTTAATACAGAAAAGTAGCTAATGCGACAATAAGTGCCATGGAACGTTATATGCCTGTTTTTCATGGTTTCTCAAAGTGCTAGATTACTCACGAAGTTTATATTTTTGAGAAAATACGGGGTTCGTTAGGTTCACTGTGCAGGAGAAGGTAGAAGTGTGCGCCTTTTAATTATGGGCAAAATTAAAATGTAAAAGTCTCGTTTCCGGCTCGTTGAGAAGCTTTATGCAAAATGTCAAAAACGTTTACCTGCTTCCCTGAGAAATGTAAAAAAAATAGCAATAATTGCAGATTTAGATGGAAACAGCGGGCGCTTTTTGTGAGACGCTTTCAGGTGTTTGAAGCCTATTGTATATATGTGCTTCAAAAAACATTCAGCAAATACTCGCATTCTGCAAATCTTTGTGCATCATACACTCTAAAAATTAGGGATGGTATCGTAGGAGTGAAGAGTGAAGCGGCCGATTTACTCTTCCAAGCATTGTTTTACTCTAGCAAAATGTAGAGTGGAGGGAAATGTAATGTTCACTGCGTAACCAACGAGACGGTGAAATGTGTCCTTCACTCTGCCCTTCTGAGAGAGCGCAGAATGCCTGTTCTAATCTTGCGGCAACACAGAAGAAAACGTAGCGTAACCTTCTGCTTCGACTGTATATAACACCAAATCCTCCAGGGTAACTGAATTATAACTTAGGTGCACATTCTACGTATATGACATGCTATCGTCAGGAAGTTGCCGCGGTGCTTAGCCGAAGCGATTGACAATGGACTAGGCAAGCGTGCTGTGTTTCTCGATGTCAGTCTGAAAAGCCAGTCGTCGCGATAAGTGCATGTGATTTTATCATTTGCTGCTGTCCGTAAAAGCTTTGAAAATCGCAAACGTTGCCAGAACCACGGTATGCTCAATAAGACGTGAGGCGAGAGGACGATTAAAATGGTTCGTTCATCGGCCCATGACTCCGAGTCTAGGCGGAGCGTGCGCGCTATGTGTCTTTTGATTTATTCAGTTTGGCAGTCTACTGTGTACGGAACGCTGTTGAATAAAGAGGCACATAACAGAAGGCGTCATTTTGCTTGTGGCGTGCTTTCGTTATAAATAAGCCGCGCGCATGACGGTGTCTCGCCCATGGATAATCTACGACCACTGAAGTTACGTGCAGCGCCAGTGCTAGTGAGAAACGTTGCCGCAGGCATTCAGCTGCATGCTGCAAGAGGTCAATTGGGCGCGTTATCTTGAACTTACTGAAAACGCATGAGGAATTCATGTCTTATGGTGAATAAAGTATAAACCCCATATAAGCGATCTTGCGCGCGACAGCTACAAGCGATGCGATGGAGATAGTTGTCGCGTTCGCTCGTCTCCTACAAGTCATACTCCGTTCGAGCGAAGATGTTGAGCGACGTCTGCCCGTTATTGCCGGTTTGAAGGCTGCAAATATGCGTCAAAACTAGCGTGACGCGTGCTTTAGTAATTTAGGTTGATTTATTTAACTGTAATATGTAGCATAAGCTATTTCCGGAGGTCTTGCAATAGGTTCTTATCCTTGCACGTGTAAAAATTCAACCGTTTGCTAGTTCCGCGGGACAATCGGTGGTACTTGAGCGCTGTACATCAAGTTCCGGCTTCGCTATGTTGGCTAGTCGCTCATAGCACTTCCGTAAGACGAGCCACGATTTCTAGATTTCCAGAACCGAGCGACGTGTTCAAGCGACGGCCCGTTTTGTCGCTCGAAGCCGTCGCTCGTCGCCGTCGCGCACTAAATTGCTCTCAAGGTATTTAGCCCTAAGACTGAACTGTTTTTGCTCATGTATTGAAATCGTGTGATTATTTGTCTGATTTTATGTCTCTTGTTGTGGTTTTCGAGCAGGGTGGTTATGTCAACGACCTCGGTGAATTGTCAAGCAGCGTGTTATGCATCGGCATCGAATATTACGGATGCTGCGTGGAATTACAATTGCAGGGGCGCATTGCATACGCCTAATGTTTTGGACATGTCTGTGAATTTGCTAGTGTAAGTTGGCATTTCGGTGTTATGTCATATGAACAGCTAAATCACCCTTCCTCTAAGGGTTACAAGCGTAATGTGTGTATCTTGCCACTGCGTGGCAGACCAAAATGTGTTTATCGCTTCAATATTTTTGTGAAGAAATAAAGTATCAAAATAAAACGTTGCTTTGATTACGTGTTACCAGTCGTCTGTCGTGCAGAAAACACAGAATGAATCTAATAAACTAATAACTGCGGTCTAACTGCAACATTTAGATGCTTCAAGAAGTTACAATGCTAGATTTCAAACTGCGGCAGTAGTCGAGTCTGTCAAAAATGAACTCCATTGTGCACCTCATAAATGAAGGTAAGTTCGTGCCTTTTAGCAAGCATAGATGCAGGCCGCAGTGAACTTTCATGTTATTATTGAAATGTGGGTAAGCTTGCCATAACAAGCCTTGTTGCCCTTTCTTATAGGCACATCCAGTCATATCCATTGAACTGAAGGACCATATTTTCATCCCTACTGAGCATCGTGTTTGCAGATATGATCCTCAAATTATGGCTTGAGCAGTGGCACAACCAGATATGGTGCGGGGGGCACACTGGGCACGTGCTTAGGATGTGTCACAAGTGCTGTATGTGACAGACCAGACTAATGACAGACTTATGACATGAGACAATGACCAATATTCTGTTGATCAGCAGGTGTATTTTCAAATTCTTGATGAGTGAGGATGAACTTTCGGTTATTTCTTTTTTGTTTAAATCTAAAAATTGATGTTAGCTCAGCAGTTGACTGTTGCGGTAATTTAGATGTTTCGCATGTACTTCAGTTGGAAGACTAAGCGCTAAGACTTTCCTTTAGTGCCATGACCTTGACTACCTTGGTGTTGTTTTACTCCATGTCCTCGTGTTGACTTTTGCACGCCATATTTTTCAGGCACCCGCCTTATATAAGGCAAGAAGGCAGCTGCAAGGACACGAGGATGTCAGAGAGCCTGCCCAGCGCGACTCCATGTTGTGCAGAGGAGCGCACGCCAAAGAATCACAATACATTGCTATGCAATTCGAGCGCGGAAACTAGAATGTGGGTATATTGGCTGTACTATAAGACTAAATGTCAACAATATAAGAAGGCAGTATGTCACACCAAGATGAAAATTTTCACGTGCTCTAGGCAGCCTTCTTAATATGGTATATTTATGTAATGTGTCTGAAGGGAAAGTCAAAATCAAGTGTGCTCTCTTTACACCAACAGATAGGAGAAAGTGTTATTGGAAAGTTAGAAACATGTTTAAAAACGCTGATTGGTTTTGTGAGTAGTGGCTGCTTTTTGTCTTGCTTTTCAATAGATATATCCGTGAGATAAAGAAATAGTGGTACAATGAAAGTTCATATTTGCTTAATGACACGATACATACTTGCAATGAGCAGGGTGCATGTGTTCACTATAAGAATCAACAGCTCATGCTTCGATAGGTGCTTACTTACATTTAAATTTTAACAGCTTTAATAGCTTACATTTACCAGCACGTGAATTTAAAGGTGGAAATACGAACCACTGTGATTCTGTATTTTATATGCTGACATGAAGCAGACAGATTTTCATGTTTTCCCTTTTATCTATTTTACACCTAATTTTAGAATTATGGCTTCTTTTTAGGTTCCAGAAAGGGGAAGCGTTGGGGGAAGAGAATCCCATGTTTTAGAAGTCATTATCGTTTACGTGCATACTCAAGAAACCAGTTCATTAGAACCGCTTGTGCCTCTCGAAGCGAAAGCAAGGGGCAATAAGCCATTTAACTGTGTACACCGTGGTGCACACCTTACGTCTTAGAAGCCTTGGAATTAAAAATTATTTTACAATTCCAAGCATGGCTTCAGATGCGTTCACATCTGAAGCATCACACAGATCCACATAGGACACACACATGTCCACAGAAGTATAGCATTCATGCCGTAATGGGAATGAAAAGCTACCATATATGACAAGAAATTTGATGCGCAATATTTTAATCCTAATGCTCCTTGCACTTTTCTACTCATTCGCTATAGACTGGATAATATTGTAAATTTTATTTTACCTTTTTCTGTGAAAGTGTAACGCATTAGTTCCAACAGCACCAAGAAGCTATTTTTGGGAGGAGGCCAACCGAATAGGGAATATGATACGCCTTTGTACCGCTTTGAGACCGGCAAGATATTGCTGCAGAACCACGACAAGCCCCACTTAGAAACAGTGGCGTCTAGTTCATACAAGAATAACTTTATGTGAAATATAAGCAAAGCTAGCTAGACCTGCGGTCTCAGATGAGAATATACAACACATTTCCAAATGAACTGTACTCTCAGTCAGGAACATCCATACGCTGTACAGGAGGTTATCAAATGAGCTACTGTCTTCGAATATCCAGAGAAAAGACGGGCAATGCGGGAGATGGAAATTCAAGACGATGAGCAAAACGTGAACAAGGTGAATGCAGGAGCCAACGTTTCGACAAGTGGACTTGTCTTCTTCAAGGCGAAATATGCTTTCCTCGCCACAGTATATAATTTTTATAATCTTTACTCTCAATTCGACACGCTAACACATTTTCCCTCGTTTCCGCGTCCTCCCGCCTCACACCCTCTCCCCTTTAGAAGAACCCCACCTATATATACTGTGGCGAGGAAAGCATATGTCACCTTGAAGAAGACAAGTCCACTTGTCGAAACGTTGGCTCCTGCATTCACCTTGTTCACGTTTTGTCTTGGAATATGGCGCACAAAAAAGTTTCTTGCAGAATTTATCTACATTACCAGCCCCATGCTTAGCAGCTCATCTGGAAACCTCTGCCATATAAGTGCACCAGTTTTGTCAGTAATGTGGCACTTATTTCTCTTCGATCATAGTGTCAATACTTTGTGAGTTTGCACAGGTTTGTTCTGTTTAACTTTCTTTTGTTTGCTTTATTTTTCAAAAGAAGGAGCTAATTGAAATTAACTGATATTTCTGCACTAATACTGATTAAACTTCAGAGAGTATACGTATGTTTTATTACAAGATGTATTCTATAGTTCATGGGCATCATTTTAATCTGATTTTATGTGTTTGTCAGTATGTTTCTCAAATTATTATTCAGTTTGTCTTGTGACTGATTAATATAGATTTTGATTATTTAAGAGAAATTTTTCCTTTGAGTAACTCGGAGACTACAGAGTACATCCCATTCGCCAAGCATAAGTGCAGGTGCTGCTTATGGAAGAATCATATTCCCCACATGTATGTATTGCTAATCCCTTCTAACGTGACCATGAATCTACATCGTGCTTTCACGCTATTGGGAAGAGTACTAGCACTCTGTTCTGAAGGATTACAATCACTCTGTTTCGAGGAGTAGAAACACTCGGCTTGCAGGCGTAGAAGTACTCGGTTTGGAGGAGTAGAAGCACCCTGTCCGGGGGAGTACTACTACCCCTGTGTGGAGAGTATTTGCACTCCGGAAGAGTACTAGCACTCCCTCGCGGTGGAGTAACAAAACTCCGTCAGTAGGTGTTGTCCTACTCTCTCTCAAAGAGGGTCGAACTACTCTCTAAAAGAGAGGGAAATTTGGGAGAAGCAAATACTCCCTCAAAGAGAGTGCCCGGAACTCTCATAGTTTTTAGAGTGCACGAGGTGCGTAGTTGATTTTAAACGGTCGCCTCCGCGAACTGTCCGAGACACGTTGTTCATACTTCTTTTGAGTAGGAAGCATATCTTGAATTACGAGAGATAAGTTTTCTCTCCGCTTACATTTACTACAGTCTGTGTAGAAATTTACTTACAATAGCGTTTCAGAGTCCCGTACTGCCGTTATTCGTTATGTTTCCTCGAGCCCCAAAAAACAACTGAAAAACACACACAATTTCGATTAAGTGAAAATGGGGGAAATGCCAAGTCTAATGCTTGACGAAACTAACACTACCTAGCAAAATCCGAAGCGTTTCACATAACTGCTCAGTAAATACATTCAAACTTCGATATTGACATTTATATAGGGATGCGTTATCAACGTTGCATGAAATCAGGAAGGGCAGAAATAGGCGGAGTAACCTTTTGCGCTAGAATGCGAAGATGATGAATATTATTAACTTGGTTTTAGGAACAGACATGCGATTAAATACGGGTTTGGCACTTCGCCGTCGTGAGCGATGATAAACAGCCATATTACAGTGATTTCAGGTGTTTCAACTCTTGGTGGTCAGCTCCTGGGTTGGATCCCGCTCAGCTGGGGCTTTGCAGGGATCGCTACTCAAACCTCTGTTATCTCCTTGGGTTTTAGACGAATGGGGTTAACGTCTGCGCACCGGGCAGTGGAATAGACCGACGAAAAGAATGGCCTGGAGTTAGAGAAGTGGTGACGTAACAGCGTGACAAGTGGCGTGTGATACGTCACATGAGATGGGAAGCACACGTGTCGCTTCGTGCTTCCTGTTCTGTGTCTGATCCTTCTAAAGAAACACTTCACTTGGATAGCAGGTTGATTGCCAAATGTATCGTTTCTTTCTATTTGCTTACTCTGTCGCTGAAAACTGCATACACGTGCACAGTGTTGTGCTTCCGTGTGTAGAGGTGGTTTGAAAGCCCGATGGTTGCATTCATTACTAAAGCTCGTGAAAATGTTCACCCCATTGTCGAAGGTATATATTAATGGCGGGCTATTCAATGTGTGTTAATGTATAAGGGAAAATATTGCACAAATGGAAATGCAGCCTAACTGTAATAAGTTCTGTTGAAAGTATTCACTCACTATATTATATTCGATCGTCATTTTGTCCCGGACCAGGACGAATTTTTCTTCAGCTTCGAAGCTTTCCTTTCGAGGAACCCGTACGGGTTTCCTTTGTAGCACTTAGCTACGTTTGGGTGGATGTCTTATTTTCCGTTTAATATCTTTTAAGGAAAGTAAGTGTTTCTGGTTATAACGAATAGTAATTATATTTTCTGGTAAGCACTGTTTTTTTATCGTGCAGTACCTTGTTTGCCTAATGTCATTTTAATGTATAATACTTCGGCCGCTAACTGTGGGCTCTGATATCGCAGTGGCTATCGCCTGAATTTCTAGAACGCTTACGAAACGTGACATGTCAAAATACTACAATTTTGTCGCTTTTGTTTTTTATCTTTCACAGAAATGAGTGTAGAGTTACAGGCGTCGGTAGGGGCGCTTCCCTTTCAAATTATTTCCCCAGTACACAAAAGTACAGAAAATATGCGTTAAGAAATAAGAGGCAGGTGGTAAGAGAAAGAGAAGAGGGGATCGAGTGAAGGGCGATCGATATACCAAGCAGCCGCACCGGGCGCCGCTAACCCAAGCGACGTCACTGGGGTCAACGCACCCTATACGTGAGCGTTGCGCGATGCCTGGTGGCTGCCAGAACGCTGTGCTTTCTTCCTGGCAGGAGTTTCCCTACGGGCTGTGCCGCCCCACGTTGCATCGCTGCCATATTAGAACACCATGCGAGCAGCTCAACCGCAGCGCTAACCGTTCGTAGGGCTAATAGCGCTCTGCCTCTAGTCAAAACATAATTCTAATGCCAAAGTGTGAAATGGCCCATTGAGCGAAAGAGCCGGCGTCTGTTGCTTGTAGCAGCAAAGCGGCATTTAAGCTCGCATTGCCATTGGCTGCGACGCCAGATCCCGAGCGCGCCTGAAACACTTACTTAGAGAATTGGTTGAATGCACAAAACGATGTTTTCATAATAAAGTAACGTGAACGCCAATGCCTTTCTCCGCATAGTTTGGGACATAATATCTCGAAAGTGTAGTCATCCTGCGAATTCATTCCAAGTTTGTGAACTCCCCGGCTAGAATTCGTAAATTGCAATTCGGCCATTAGGTAATTAGTTTAAAAGTTAATTGGTGATTTTTTTGTTAAATAGGCGTTATGCAGTTCATTTTTCTTTCTTTTGCGAGTAATATCCGCCTTTTCTAGTAGACCAGCTCAGGGACCGGCCACACGCAAGCATCAAACAATTTTAAAAGAAAAGTGCTCGTGACCGCTCTCGCAAAACTGGACAATCGCCCCTTTACAGAGGAAAAAGCTCTAGGACATTGGTCCAGACGGGCTTCGGCACTCAAGGCCTTAAGGGCTTTGTTGAAGTTTTTAAGGAACTGCGAATTGTGCGACCGCCTTTGAACGTTGTAGCGCGTAGTTTCGCGTTACTGTGTGAATTTTCTCTTTTTTTTTCCATTTTTTTTCCCTCTTCTTCTTTCTCCTTTTATTCCCTTTACCCCTTTCCCCAGCACAGGGTAGCCAGCCGGTACTTACACTGGCTAACCTCCCTGTCTTTCCTCTCCTTTGTCTCCTCCTCCTTAAAAGTGCTCGCTGGAACACCCGGGGCGGCTTCCACGAACATTTATTAAAGAAAATAATAATGAATTTAAGAAAGCGTTCTTAAATGCTCCGTAGACAACGCCTAGTCCGCACAAGAACGCGTTCTTAAATTCGTTATTATTTTCGGTATTAAATGTCCGTACAAGCCGCTCCCGGTCTATAAGGGGCGCTGATACTCAAGTTATGCCGTTAATAAACAGTACTATTTAATTCCTAAGTGATGGGACAAGCTGAAGAAAACGAAAATAAACGGAACGCAGCAAACATCTGTGACGTCATGCTACCTAGCGCGACTGCCGGAGAGTCTAGTGAAGACGCGGCGATTTCGACGTCGTCACCGCGTTTTCGTCGCGCTGGGCTTAGTAACGGAGGTTTCGGTGCAAGTAGCACGGGGTCATAATGAAGAGTGCATGGGCCTGCAATCTACGGGGCGCTATGTGGACCCACCTTCAATGATCCGACGATTCGGCTCAGTGACGGAGACGGGGCAGCGTGCTGCCTTCCGCTGCTTGCATCAGCGTTGCGTGCGCTGATGTTATAAGGACGCTAGCGTTCCGGCTGAGCTTCTGCGCGTGTAGATTGGTCGAAGCGAAACCGGCAGTAAGTATCAGGCTCGCGTTATCCAATAGGTCGCGGAGCGCTGACCGTCACCCCCGGTTTCCCGTTGATCCCATCTCGTGCACCACCAAGGCGCGACGCTGGCAACGCCATCGGTAGTGCTTGTCACGCCACCGTGGTGAGACGCCCGCTAGCTCTGTGGGTGCTGTTCCACAAGTGAAACAGCCGTTTACTTGCATGATGCGTCGCGTCAATGAGCAGATGCCACATGTTGTTCTCACTTTATTTCGAGCACCGTCCGAGGTGTTGAGAGGTGACACTATAGACATTGGTGTCATCGTTGAGGCTTCGGCCTTAGGGTGAAACTGCGAAACAATAATTCGTTCCATCATTCATACCATCCCAATGCATAGTTTTCGTTGCAGCGCTCTATTCTTTGATTTCTTTTCTTGCTCTGTTCTAGTGAAGACACATAATTAGTGATGTGGAATCCCGCTTTCTGGAAATTTTTTCTTCAGCTGAAAACATCAAAAGAATTGGCATGTGCGACGAAAGATGGCTTAATAATTTATTTGTGTGCGTTTAAGTTTCGCTACATGCTAAGAATATCTGAAAAAAGAGATGATGTGAATATCCGGGAAGGCAGGTGGCTTCGTCTTCCTTTTTGTCTAATTGTCGTGAGGCAAAAAAAAGCCTTTATTCATCGACGTCTCCAGACTGAGTCATCGCCTTTTATGTAGGTGGAGCCTCCTAGTAGTCAAGACAAAAAAGCACGAGAATGTTTCCTTTTCTCTCTTCCCGCTACCTATCCTACCCTTCGCTCCCAGCTGCGGACAACTGCAACAACTGCGGTGAAGTGGTGACCTTGGAACACTCCTTCCTGCGGTGCAGTGCTTGCGAGGAAGAAACCCTTTGACTGTTTTGCAGCTACTATGGGGCGGTCAGCCGTTAAGGCAGATGCGCTCTTGTCCCTCTCCATTAGTCCCTTCCAGCGTGGGAGGAAGCTCACGAAACGCTCTGTGACATCCTCGAGCGGACGAGCCCCAGCGCCCGGCTTCTCCACGTGACATAACAGGGCTGGTGTGCGGGGCCCACGTGACAAACTTTTCTGGAGGAAGTCAATAAATGTTGGAACTGCGGATATATACGTCTAGTCGCTCTGTCGAATAAATCTAAACTTTCTCTTTTTCATCCTCTCTCGACTGCTATTCTACCTCCCTGCCCCCAGTCTGCTTCCCCCCCCTCCTGACATCGCAGACCGCAGTTCAGGCATGGTATCAGAAGACTGCTCTACACGGTTACTGAGGTCACCAGTAATTTCATTGTCTTCCTTTTCAGTAATTAATGTGTGATTTATTGAAATTATTTATTTATTTTTATATCTTTCAATAATTTGTTTAACTAAACAACCAATTACGACTGCTTTGTTCGTTCTTTATGGTTTCGTTTACATTTTTGTTTCATTTTCACGTTCTGTGAATAAGCGGGCAGAACATGGCGTCAGCCGATCATTTTAAGTGCGTTCAAATGACGAGACATGGCACTGTCCACGCGCAACATCCTTTACTACAGCATCAGCGGAGCTGCTGAGATGTAGAATCCTCATCCGGCAATCTGCGAGTCCAGAGATGAAATACTCGCGGTGCTCTGCCATCTTTTTTTCAGTAACGCTATTGCAAAGTACATTGGGGATCAAGAGACTGACACCAGCTCACATGAAAAATTACTGGGGAAAGTGAACCCATAACAGCGGCCATCGCCAAAAAAGAAAGAAAGATCAAGACGCGGTATGTCGCAAGTGCACTATGGTGTCGCCATGCTGTCGCGTCACATACCATCAGTTTCCGACATCGAGAGTGTGTCGGAGCTGTGACCTCACAAAATTCGCTGAGCGTGATTAGAGCCACCTCCGGTAAGACAATCTTCACTCGTAATGCACTCCTGCCTCAGCACCCGGTATATATTTACGACGCCGATGATGTGAAGAAAGGTAAGAGGGAAAACAGGATGGGCTGAACCAACTTCGTGCGCTCACTGAAACCAATCACCTCCGCAGCAACCGAATTACGTTTTCCACTACCTTCGCCTGGTGGCGTATCTATATTTACTTGCAATGCTTCAGCGAGAACTTGTATAACCTTAGCAAGGCGCGTAATGTCTCCCCAGAGGCTGTGCCATTTCGACCCCCTGTTATCCTTCTTTGTTTTCCTTTTGCCTCACACGAGATTTACAGTCGAAACAATATTTCTTGCTCCTTTCTCGTACCTCTAAGCAGACGAAGCAGCTTGGGGTATCTCATCCTACAGGCGTAGTGCTCTCCCACCATGCATGCCGCCTTCCTGACTATTTTTCGTTACGAGGGCTCACCGACAGGAGTGAGTGCAGCACAGAAAGCACGATAGACCCACTGTACTAATGGGCGTATTTTTCATCCAGTCCGACACTTGCTGGGTGAAGCCGAAGTTCCCGCATAGAGAGCCATGGTGATTGAAATCCCGGCTGTTTACATTGCGTTGTCGAGGTGCACGGACTCGGAGGGTTTGTTGCTGACTCGCACTTCTGACGCGTCGAAGAACATGAAATTTCATCGCGTCAGCGACAGCCCATATTGATGAAACGTTATCATAAAACAAACGTGGCGACCACATACAGGCGTTAGGAATCCTGATCCATTGGTTAGAAAGGTTCGGTTTCGAATTACATGCCTGAAGGTCCGGAAAGTCGGTGAGCACTACCCATACCATAAATGAGGGTGCCAGCTACTTATTGAGGTAGGTTTCATTCAAACCGATAATTAGCAACAACCGTTCTATCGTTTCTTGGCCGCGATGAGCCATTTGACACAATAGTGTGCTGAAGCCCGGATATCTCTAACCTTTACCGAAAATTAGATCATTTGAACCCCGACATCAAACCTGGCCTAATCCAGGCATTGGAAGTCATTCACACCCCATTGTTTGGCGCTCCTTGCCCATTATTGGCCCTTTTTCCTAGAATCTACGATTATTCACCCAGCATTGAAAGACAATTTTTTCGTTAGTGAACCCCATCTGGTCAAAATAATTCCGGAATCCCCCACTACGGCATGCCTTTTAATCGTACTGCAGTCATAACCCGTAAAATGCCAGAAGAAAGAGAGAGAACAAAAGTTTAATAGGGCGAACCAGTAGGAAAGCGTTTTTTTAATTTTCATCCCAGGCGGGTGGCCTCTTCAGTAGATGCAGCCATTGGCCTTCGCAGTTTCGGTCTGCGGTTCCACTTCCCCCATCTCCATTTTCTTGATTGTCAGGATTTGCAAGGATAGGATACCCCATCACTATGTGACGAAGGGTATTCTGCGCCCCGAAGGATGCGCTAACTTGTGGGAATCCAGAATTCTATCTTTTTCATGGCTACGTGCTCTTAGTTGATTCATTCATCATGTAACCACTTCCAGAAAACAATTGCCATTTTGCGCCTTTAGAGCGTCGTAGCGAGTGGTAAAACGTATAGATATCTTGGTCTGTACGAGACGAGAAGCAATAATTATTCGCACAATAGGTAGCCTTAATAGGACAAACAGAATTAGCGCCAATATAGTGTAGTCAATGTTAAAGGGCCCGTGAAACGGTTCGGACAAATTTTGTAGACGCGTAGGGTACAGCTTAAGTAGAACATTCGCATCACAATTTAAGTGAAGCGTTACGTATTAATGGAGCTACAAGTGATTAGAAGTTACCCTCCTCCCTAGCCATGCTTTTCCTCCTCAACTCGTTCGCCAAGCGAGCGGGGCTAAGCTCCTTCATTGGTTCAGCGTCACGATGCGACGTCACATCATCCACTTCCGGTTGTTTTGGAGCCCGCCCCCGCCCGCGCGAGACCTCTCCGCTAGCCGCTTGGCCGTCGAACCCAAGCGAGAGCTATCGAAGCAGCGTGCGTTGCGAGCATTATGTCGTAGCGCCGAACGTGTTTTGTATTCCGGTAACCACAGGCAAGCTGGTCATTTCGGCAAATGACTGAAGGCATAAACTCAAGCTGATGAAGGAACATTAGCGTAGACGTACGTGAGCGGCCTGATCGGTCTGCACGGTCCATACACTTGTTGGCGCCGCGCTTAACCAGCCAAACAAAGCGCTAATATTGCTATAACCAAGTGTAAAACATTTTAAACATTTATAAAAACAACGTGTTGATGATTACACTCCTGCGAAAAATACACACCAGCAGCAAAGAAGAATACATTTCGTTGCTGCTACTGTGTATGGTTGAGCTTTGTGCCACCAGGTGGCTGCATGGTGCAGACCATTCACATTTGCCCTTGTGCTCATCTCATGGCTCATCCCGTTACGGCACAGTTAAGCAGCCAGACCCTGTCCTCTTGCGCTTGCGTTTGTCCTAATACCAGACTCGCGAAACGCTATTGCGTTAGTAATCTTCCGGTGTAAAGTGACGGCCACAAACGCGCAAATCCTGGCGCCGATCGGGTAGCGGCAGTCCGATGCGCAGCAGCCAGTTCGCTCGTACGCTGCCTTGCAGAGGGACACGATGTCGCAGCTTGACATATTGCCAGTCGCTACATTGGCAGTCCACAAGGCAACAAAGTCGAATCATAGTGCTCGCGAAAAGATTGAGACAGACTCTGACGGCGGAGCTCTCGTCAATATGGAGTACTTTGTAACACAAGCAGACGACACTTGCTGTGTGCCGGAAGTGCTTAAGTGTACTGAAAAATTATTCTTGTGCATTCTCTTTATGTTACTTTCTCCTCATAAAAACAAATTAACTAACATTCCAACTATTACGAAGATCATTTGTTTACCATAAAGTTGGAAAAATTATCGATCACGCGCCCTTGTCAGCCAATCGGATAGCTCGCCCCACTGACGTCGTATGGGTGATTTCGGTCATATGGGTAGGGGCGGCTTAAAATTCCCCCGAGCAGTGTGCTGCGATCGGCAGCGATGTGCATTTTTAAAACCTTATAATAAATTGCACGCTTTACGCGGGGCACTAAGATGTGCCAATTAATGATCAGAAGGACCTACTCTAACGACTCAGTACGTTTGTAGAAAATCGTCAAAAGCGTTTCAGGGTCCCTTTAACCATATAGCATAGCGCCCTGTAAAGAGTGCACCACCATATGCATAAACACATTGAGGCGAAGCTGCTGTACGGCACAATTCCGAGCTGTAGAGCGAGTTTGCTTGGAATAAGCAGTGCTCGCTTGAAGCAATGGTGTTTAGCGGTTCTCAGTTTTTTTCTTTTTTTTTTTACAGCGAAGTTGTTAATGACTAGCCAATCCGTCCGTCTGTCCGTCTGTCGGTCATCTACAGGCGACCGACCGACGATAGCGCCGAAAACTCCTCCGGCGCTACCCCATGCGGATACGCGAAAAAAGAAAGAGAGAAATAGAGGCACGTGGTTAGACAACACCACCTGGATAGCACAAGGCCTGTTCACTCCGATCCATGACGTCATACTACCTAGCCATAAATTTTCATTGACAAGGCAAGCGTGATGAAAGCGATGACGTCAAATCCCCTGTTGCCTACTCGGGAGCATCCCCATTCGATTCTATGGCAGTCGGGCCAGGTAACATGACGTCATTGATCGGAGTGAGAATGCCTTGTGCTGTCTAGGTGGCGTTGGATGTACCGAGGTTCCGGTAGTCTACCAAGCGGTCGTTTAACAAACCTTCGGGATTAACCCAGTGATAAACAACGGGGCCGCACGTTGCAGCTTCGCTGGATAATCATCTGTATTGGGCGGCGATTTTTTTTATTATTGGCGTTCTACGTACCAAAACCACGATCTGATTATGTAGCACGCCGTAGTTGTATACTCCGGAAATTTAGATGACCTGCGGTCCCTTCACGTGCACCCAAATTTAACTGCACGGGTGCTTTCGTATTTGACTCCCATCGGAATGCGGCCGCCGTGGTCGGAATGTTTGGTGTTTGGTGTGGCAATGGTGTTCTGCAGGTTCTGTGCATGTTCTATGTTCAATATTTTCTCAAGTACACTGGTCTCGACGAGGTGTCTTATTATGTCGAGTGTTCTGATGTGTTTATTGTTAGTTGCGCTCCTCTGTCAGGCTGTGTGCATATTATTTCAATTTTCAACATGCCCTTCTGTACGAACATGCTAGGCGTATAGAAAGGCACACCCTCTTACGTCAAACTCTCTCCAATACTCATCAAAGAGCCTCATTATAACACTACTACTGCATCCAGCGGCCTTTGGACCCAGTTACGACGCTAGAACCCTCTTCGATCCCATAACATCGTGCTTATCAGCCTAGCACCATAACCACTAAGCAACCACGGCGGGTCCATATTCTTTAGGAAACGTGGAATGATAGAGAATAAAAATAGTTAGGTCAACGAAAATGCGGAGGGCGCATGAGCTTAGCCTTTAAGAGTGGAAAGTGATAGCAGTCAAACGTTACCGTTAAACGCTGGCGGCGACTGCTATGCACGAAAGCGAGCTTCCTGGTAATAACGCTGTCTTCAGTGTGCGCCCATCGCGGAGATGGTGCGCAGCCTCGCCAAATAATTACATAATTTTTCACATTTCTCTTATTTTTGCGCACCTTTAATATTTCAGTCTGACATTATTTAACATAAAAGGCATGCGCCATCGGTGTTTCGTTTCATGGCATTTGTTTGTGGGTTGTAATTCTCGAAATTCTGCGGACTACCTTTGTCAAGAATGTACGTCAAGCTGTGAGCAACTTTAGTGATAGAACGGTGTAGGAATATAATCCGCATAGACTGCACGTTACATAGCAAGGTATGGCATATACATATGCCTAAATACATACCGCAATTTTCACTCACAGGACTCCAACGATTGTTACGACGCCGACGCCGAATTTTCTGCGACACCGGCTCCTTAACGCTGTCGCGTTAAAACACGCCCTGGACGGTAATTCTAGACTTGCGTTTCGCGCAACATATATACTATGTGTGTTCAAAAAGTATGAAACCTATGTTCAGCAGAAATACATATGTCATTAGGAGCTACAAAATCGCATTCCCCTTCATAGCAGTTTTCTCGGTAATGCACACACTTCTCCCAGCGCTCCTGCTAATGTTAGAAACACTTCTGCAACGCGTATTTTGGAATGGTGATCAGACAAGCTGTCGCATTCCGCATGATGTCTTCTCTTGACTCACATCGGATTCCTTTAGGCTACATTCTCAGCTTCGGAAATAGCCAAAGTCACACGGAGTCATGTCGAGTGAGTAGGGTGTCTGACGAACCGGAGGAATTTTGTTGTTAGCGCTAAAAATCCGAATACGGTGTGCAGAGCGGACGGGTGCGTTATCATGATGGAGATGCCAAGTTTTTGCTTCGCACAGGTCCGGTCATTGCAGCCCGTAACATCACGAATGGGACGAAGGACCTCCTGCTAGTATTCCTTTGTGATGGTTTGGCCTGGTGTTGCATACTCATGATGCACCACCTCACGGGAGTCTAAGAAAACTATCATCATCACCTTGACATTGTTGCGGACCTGCCGTGCTTTTCTTTTTGGCTTCGGGATCGTCGGATGTTTCCACTGTGACGAGTGCATCTTGGTTTCGGAGTCGTACCCATAAACCCACGACTCATTGCCTGTGATCACGGTGTAGAGAAAGCTTTGGTTACTTTTTGTATTGTGCAGCATGTCCTGTGTGATTTCCGGACCCAGTTGCTCCTACTCCATTATGAGCAGTTTCGGTACGAATTTCGCGGACACTCTCCTCATGCCTAAATTCTGGGTCAATGTGAATGTACTAATCTAATGCTTGCACTTATCTCGTTCGCAAGTTTTCAGAATCACTGCCAGTCGGCCTAGGAGTGAGGGCCTATAGTGAGCCCTTGTCAGATTCCAGTAAGTTGTAAAATAACGAAACAACATAAGCAGCAATATTGCATCAAAGTTTCCCAAAAGATTGGTCGTACCTAAATGGAAACCATTCGCAGCATTCAGAAGGCTTTTGGGGGCAATGTGATGGACACCTTACGGATAAAGGAGTGGTACAACCGCTTCAAACGTAGCCACACATTAGTGCAGAGAGAACCGCGTTCATGTAGACCCTCAGCAATCCGAAATGAGAATGTCGTTGAGCAGACAGAGATAGATGCAAATGAGAGAAAAGCAGGGAGGTTAGCCAAATTTACAGCCTCCGGTTTGCTACCCTGAACTAGGATAAGGAAAAGGGGAAGTCACCACCTTTAGTGAAAGTTACACAAAAAATACAAAGACGAGAAAGAAAAGAGTCTTTTTCAGACAAATACTACGTAACCAACAATTTATACAGAGAAATCTGGACGTTTAGAAGCGCAAGATATATTGTTATAGGGGTAATGGAAATGATGTGTCGGGTTAAGTTGTTCGAATAAAACGTGTCACGTTATCGGAAAAGTCATGTACTCACTTGACCTTTCTGCGTCTTAAAAAAAATAAAGGCATGTGCATGAATATCTCCTCTACATCTCCATCGAAGGAAGCCTCGAGCACTTTATTGTTTTACGTGGGAAAGGTGAAGGCTCGATGCTTTTTGAGCACACCTGGTATAAGCACGAAATGCACATTTTATGAAGCCCCACTTTTAGTGGAAGTTACAAAAAAAAATAAATAGAAAGACGAGAAAGAAAAGAGTGTTTATCAGACAAAAACTACGTAACCAACAAAATATGCAAAAAATGTTGGACGTTCAAAAGCGCGAGAAATTTTGTTAAAGGGGTAATGGAAACGACGTGCAGGTTAATTTGTTCAAATAAAACATGCCACGTTACAGGTAAAGCCATGTACTCACTTGACGCTCTCGAAAACGTATAATAAAGGGGTTACAAAACCAAAATGAAAGAACTGGCTAAAAGTGTTTCTCCACCTAAAGAAGCAACTGCAAACTAAAAACAGTGAAAATAAAAAAAAAAGACATGATCGTTTTTGTGAGCCTATTCAATTCAATCTCGCGCAAACATTACCTTCCACTGAGCATACTAACCAATAGGGTTCACAACCAAGAAATAGGACAAGTAAACAAATTAAAAAAGACACAGTGCTTTTGATTTTGTTCGCGTTTCTCTCACAGTTTACGGCGCGTTATGTACGCGAAGTGCTCAGCACAGAAATGGCAGAACTTTTGGAATTGCGGTGACAGCGGCGTGGTTGCAGCAGATGTCATACGAAAGGATCGCTTAGCGCGGCGGCTTCTGAAATATTTGCTTTATGAAGGAGTTTGTACGGGTGTTTCGATTCAGCGCAGCGTTCGCCTTACATACAATCTGAAGGGGTAACGTTGAAAGTGCGGGTCCCATCACATGAAAAGCCCATTGTAGCGAGAGACCCATTCCACAGTTTTTCGCCATTCACGCAATGCGTTGCCAGATGCACGTTTTACGAGCACGGTCTGAACACGACGCTACAGTTGTATTCCGAAAGAAAACCGCCGCCTCTTTATCAAAGCCTCGATTCAGTTGCAGAGAAGCTGCCTTGTACTGGGTGTTATTCCTTTAGTTTTTATGCTTGTTTCGCGCTTGCGCTAGTACTGTACAAGGTAGGTTAATGTGTAAATTAATAAAGTGTGTGGAACACGTAATCAATTGGGACAAAATTGCGAGGAAGCCTGGGCAGTATCAGCTACACTCCACCAAGCGATTCCTTCCTTCCTAATAAAAACGGCGAAGCGCTTTGAAAACCGCGCACGTAGAAACAAGCGCGGTTTTTAGTTAAATTGCGCTGTCCCTAAATTGAGCTTGTCGCCCTCCATTATTCACTCCCAAACAAGGCCTTCGTCTCCTAAGCGCTGCGATGCTGAAGAAAACGAAAGCGAATGTCTGAAATACCTTTTGTTTTGCAGTACTGCATCGTGGCTTGGCGAGCTCGACGACAGAAACGTTCTCGCAAAAGAATTACGGAAATTTGCCAGATGAACGACGGGTGGAGGAAAACGTGCCAAGCCTCGACGCTTCACAGAGAACAGATTTTCGCCCTTCAACCCATCTCGCCGGCATGTCCAGCTAATCTCAGCGTGAAGTACCTTCTCAATTTCCCAGCAGGGAAGCAATGCGTTCAAAGGCGACAGCTCACCTGAACGAGATGTTCTTCTGCACAAAAACAACAACAAAAATGTTCCCCCGTAAACAAACTCTGGGAATGTTTGCTGAGAAAGCTTCACCTTAAAATGCGGCTATATGGGTCACGGGCACCCGAATTTAGCTTTAAAGGCTTTAGCATAAGTTTCCAGTGTGGTCTGAAGCCAGCGCCTTTTTTTTTTTGTTTCGCACGTCACTTTCAGCGCGCGAACTCAACCGTGAACACGCAACGTGGCCCCATAAGAGCCTTATGTTCGGGAATGGCATGTTTTACCTATTATTCGGCATAAATGACATGTGACTGCAAGAATTCAAGAAAGAAATTTATGACAGAATTTTAGAAGCCGTCCTCCGAATCGGTTTCCACCACACAGATGGTTAACAACCGTATACACGGGTGCCAGAAGAAAAAAAAACTACTTGGAGGCTCAAGTAGCCTTTGCTGCTTTATGAAATGCAAAGAGACAAATTGTAAATAACAGGAGGAGACCCTTGACGGTAAACGTTTTTGCATGCTGCTTTACGGAAGCAACGCGTGAGCAAAAGAGATGTGTGGAGGGCGGGAATGGAAGGGCAACTATATTCATGTTTCAGAGAGAGAGAGAGAGAGAGAGAGAAACTTTATTTTGGTTCCTTCAAGGATTTAGCGTCTCGAGGTCTCGGTCGTCTTGGGCGCCGGCGACTTGGAGCCTCTTCCAGCAAGGGTGGGCCCCTATTCCAGGGCTCCACTGAGCCTAGCTACCTGACTAGCGTGCTGCACTAAGGCCCTTTGGGCCGTTAGCTCGCAGCTGGTAAGCCGACTCTCCCATTGCTCCGCACTCGGGTTATTGTGTTGGTGGAATGATTTATTGTGTTTACATTCCCATGTGACATGGTATAGTGTGGGTGTGGCCCCGCACCATGGGCAGGTGTCTCTGTATTGTGTTGGGTACATTTTGTTCAGGATGTATAAATTTGGGAAGGAGTTTGTCTGCAATCTGCGCCAACTCGTTGCTTCCTCCTGCGTTAGAGCTTTGTGGGGTGGGGGATATTGCGCTCTCGTCCCTCTGTATAAGTTTAAGATTTCTGTGTATCCTCCCTCACAAGCGTGTGGGTGACACTCCGGGGCGCGCGACTGCTCTGCTCGGCACGTGGTCTCTCGAGCTAGGCTGTCTGCCCTTTCGTTACCCTGTATGCCTGCGTGGGCCGGAATCCAAATTACCTTGTGCGTAACGTTCCTCTCAGCGAAGTTGCCTCCGCCAAGAATTCTGAGGGCGGCTTTGCTAATCCTGCCCCTCGTGTAATTTCTGCACGCTTCCTTTGAGTCTGTTAAGATGTTTAGAGGCCTGCCTGTCCTATATCCTTCTACTGCCGCCAGCGCCACGGCAATTTCTTCGGCCTCCGCTGTGTCGGCTGCCTTTACCGTCGCACATGTGATCAGATTCCCGTCACCGTCCACCACCACCGCCGTGGCCGTGCGCTTCCCTTCTCGCGAGTACGTGGCAGCATCCGTGTACACCGTGTTCTCTAGTAGCGCGAGTGTCTTTTCCACGTATTCGGCTCGCGCCTGCCTTCTGCCCTCGTGGAGGTTGGGGTCCATGTTCTTAGGTACTGGCCTAACGCTTATTGTTCTTCTTAAGCAGTCGGGCACGTCTGCGTATCTATCTACGTGTCCACTCGTGTCCCGTCCCAGCCTAGTCAGGAGCGCTCTCCCTGCAGGGGTGCTTTTGAGTCTGGCTTTTTGCGCTTCAAGCAGGGCTTCCGCCAGTTCGCTGAAAGTGTTGCTGATGCCCAGTTGGAGCAGTTTTTCGTTTGAAGTGTTTTTTGGCAGATGGAGAGCCGTCTTGTATGCTTTCCTGATTATCGTGTCCGCCTGTTCCCTCTCTCCTTTGGTCATCGCGTGGTACGGTAGCGAGTAGATGACTCGGCTGACGACCAGGCTGCCGACGAGTTTGAGTGTGTCTTCCTCTTTCATGCCGTATCTTTTTTGGGAGACCCTGTTGATCATCCGGCCCACCTGCTCCGTCACTTTGCTCAGCAGGCTGATGGTGTGGCTGCATTTTCTGCTGCCCTGTAGCCACATGCCCAGGATTTTGATCATATTCTTTTCCGGGATGTTTTGACCATCAAGCGTTACTTCCAGCGTTGCTTGGGTGGGGTGTCTACCTACTCTCAGTAATTCGGATTTTTCTGTGGAGCATACCAGTCCCCTCTCTCTGGTGTACATTTCGACACAGCGCGCAGCCTCTTGTAGCTTCTCTTGTTTTTCTCCCAGTGAACCTTGCGTGACCCAAACCGTGACGTCGTCCGCGTACATCGCGTGTTGGATGCCATGAATCTCGCCGAGTCGTTTTGCCAGGCCGATCATCGCCACATTAAATAGCACGGGCGATATCACGGAGCCTTGGGGTGTGCCTCTACATGGTGTGGAGAAGGTGTCGCTTCTCAACTCCCCCAGCCCTACCGTTGCCGTTCTGTCGGTTAGGAAGTCCTTGACGTAGTCGTGTACCTTCCTTCCGCAGTTGGTGTTGTTGAGGCCCTCCATTATGGCCGCGTGGCTGACGTTGTCGAAGGCGCCTTTGATGTCGAGCGCCATCACAACGTTTTCACCCGCCTTGGGCATTGTGTCGAGTACCTCCTCTTTGAGTTGCAGGAGGACGTCCTGCGTCGATAGGTTGGCCCTGAAGCCATACATGCTGTCAGGGTACCACCTCCCGTTCTCCAGGTGCTGCTGGATCCTTTTGGTGACTATTCTCTCATACAGTTTTCCCAGGCACGACGTAAGGGAGATCGGCCTGAGATTCTCGATCTGTAGTTTCTTGCCCGGCTTGGGTATCATGACCACGATGGCGTGTTTCCATTCCGCCGGTACCTTCCCCTCTTGCCAGAGCGTGTTGAGGTACGACGTCAGCTGATCGACTGCCTCGTCGCTTAGGTTTCTTATGAGCGAGTTTCGAATCTTGTCCGCTCCCGCCGCTGTATTCTTGGTGGCCGCTCTCACGGCCTCGGTGACCTCCTCTCTCGTGATGGGTCGGTCCATTTTCGGGTTTTCCTCACCGAGATAATCTCCTTTGTAACCTTCGATTTGGTCTTTCCCGTAGCATTTTTCTCGGACTTCTTTCAGGAGCTGCTCTTCGGAACCTTCGTACTGGTGGACCAGTCTTTGGATCGATTTGCCGCTTTCGGACTTGTTCTTGCTAGGGTCCATTAGGGCCTTGAGGATGCGCCACGTTTTGGCCGTACTTAGGGTCCCGTTCAGCGAGTTGCTAAACTGTTGCCACCCCTGTCTGGCCAGCTGCGTCGCGTACTCCTCCGTCTGCCTAGTGATGTCCGCTATCTTCTTCTTTAGCTTCTTATTTAGCTTTTGTCTTTTCCATCTCTTGGTGAGCCCGCGTCTAGCCTCCCAGAGCCTGAGGAGCCGCTTGTCTACCTCCGGTGTTTGTTCGGTTCTATGCACTTCTTGCGTGTACATTTTTTGAATTTGCTTGAGTTGCTGGCTCCACTCTTCAACCGAGGTAATGTTACCCTTTAGCTGTCGACAGTGTGCTCTAAAGGCGTCCCAATCCGTCAGCCGAGCCGTACCAATTTTCCTCTTGACATTGTCTGCCACCGTGCTGACTCTTATTATGTGGTGGTCGCTGCCAAGGTTCTCGAGCAGGTTTTCCCACTCTGCCTGCTTGGCGCCCCTGATAAAGGTTAGGTCGGGACACGTGTCTGGACTGACGCTGTTTCCCTGTCTAGTCGGCTGGTTTTCATCGGTTAGCAGCTCGCACCCGGTGTTTTCTGCCGCCGTGCAGATGCCTCGTCCCTTCTTGTCTTCCTTTTTATAGCCCCAGCGCGGGCTTTTAGCGTTAAAGTCTCCCGCTATGATTAGGGTGTTTTGTCCCGCCAATTTTTTGGCCTCCGCGAAAAGTTTAATAAAGTTTCCTTTTGTCTGTTTAGGTGGGCTGTACAAGTTTACTATGTACGTACTTCTAGCCTTTTTTTTCCTTTTGGGAATCACCTCCGTGATCACGTGTTCTATCTGGGTGTCCTCGATTTCTTTATGCGCTATGGTTACTACTTTGTTACTTATGAGAGTCGCGGTGCGGCCACTCTCCTGGCACGTGTAGCCCCTGAGTGCGGGGGTATTATTGGTTTCCTGTAGCATGATTATATCTGGTGGATTTGCTCGCGTAG